>NC_137795.1:110233180-110475680 GCF_963383645.1 Muscardinus avellanarius
AAAAAGGACTAAAAAATAGGCTGGAGGTGAAGCTCAGAGGTACAATACCCCTGGGTTCCATCCCTAGTAACACACACACACACACACAAAAAATCCAAATGGGGCAATGCATTGTATTGAGGTATTTCATGACTGTGTTATTTTGAATATAAAGAGGATGAAGTCATTTCTTCTATCCCGTTTAATGCACACTGGTCACATATCTGAAGACTGTTGCTCCGGGCGCCTTGTGACTGGGTCTCCTGGCGCCCGCATTTCTCTCTGGTGTCCGCGGATGCTCTTTCTTATCTCGCTCTGCACACCTTCCACACTGTGGCTTCCGTCTTCTCTATTCCTCACATACCCAGCATCAGGAGCACTGGAAGACGGTCTCAGTCAGCTTGCAAATAGGGTTTCCCGGTAAAATACAGGATACTCAGCTGGAGCTAGGTTTCTGATAAAGAACAGAGCATTTTTTAAGGACAGTATATCCCTTGCAATATTTGTGACACATTCCTAACGGGCATGGGACCTGCTTACCCCCTCCCAGACTATTCATTGTTGACCTGAAATTCTCTTACTAGGGTATTTTGTGTTTTAATTTGCTAAATGTGGCAACCATATTTGCAAAGGTAGACCATGCGAATGGTTCAGAGAAATTTCTTGGAAGAAGTGTGTGTGTGTGTGTGTGTGTGTGTGTGTGTGTGTGTGTGTTTGTGTGTGTGTGTGTGTGTGTGTGTGTGTTGGACTCATAAGTTACTGATTGGGTGGGTTAATCTTTGTTTATAATTTAACAATGAAACCATCAATCTTATTAGTGATATAACAAAACCATGAGTGATAACTGCTGTGTGAAATGTCTTCCTCTGACTCAAGGCCGTTTAATTCTGTCACAGGCTCGCAAGGCCTGTCCCTCCTATCTGTGGGTGTGCACAAGGCTGGGCTCATGCCCACTGCACCCTGCGACGCTTTCCTTCCATTCTCTTTTAACTCGCTCATGGGGTGTTTAAAAACCCTGATGTGAGGATCCAGAGACCAGGATGGGAACCCTGGGTCAGTCATTTACTATGTGAAGCTCAGTATTTCCTAACCGCTCTGTCTCCAGGTTTCCAGAGGGGAGCTGTGACTGAGCTGTCAGGGGTGCAAGAGGGTGGTGGGCTGGCCCGCGGCACCCCTTCCTCCTCTCTGGCTTGCAGGGACGGAGGGAGGCTCGCAGGTCTGTCCTGCGCACGCACCTCCCAGCCCTTGGTCAGTCAGCCCAGCGTTGATCGCCGGCAGCTTGCAGGCCCGCCCATCCCGGGGGCGGACAGCAGAGGGCGCCCGCCACCGCGGCCTGCTGGAGCTCAGGCCCGGGCTGAGCGCGGGGTGCTGAGCAGGCTGTGATTTGCAAGTGGAAAGCGTCCGAATAGCATCCTGTGCATGTATGGATGTGTCACTGGTAATCTCTGTC
The DNA here is from genome assembly GCF_963383645.1 of Muscardinus avellanarius. Classification (NCBI taxonomy): domain Eukaryota; kingdom Metazoa; phylum Chordata; class Mammalia; order Rodentia; family Gliridae; genus Muscardinus; species Muscardinus avellanarius. The sequence continues at coordinate 110,234,610 of NC_137795.1, forward strand.
ACGGACGGCTCCAGCGCACCGAGGACAATTAAGAAAAGAAAGTGCTGGACCCCTTCCCAGAGGGAATAGGATCTGAAGGGAGGGGAGAAAGTGACCTGCGCTAACCTTACCTTCCGGGTTGTTCTAGAATCTTCTCACTGCACGGAGGAGCGGAGGACGAGTGGACTTGGGTGGTAGAAGCTGCTCTGTGGTTTTACCTTCAGCGTGAATGCCCCCTAGGACCTCTTAGTTCCTTGGAGACAAGGGCCCAGAGCCAAGAGCAGGCCCCGGCCGGGGCCAGGAGTCCAGCAGCCTCCGGCTGTGTGGAACAAAGCTGGGCGTTGATCCTGAGCCCCGCACCCGCCATTCACCAGACTCCCTGGCTGTGAGCCCGGGGCACCTCTCACAGAGCGAGGCCCTGAGCTAGGGGTGCAGCTCAGAGGTAGAGCGCCCATGCGTCCAATCCCCAGCACCACAAAAAAAGAAAAAAGAATGAGACTGTGAAGGAGCCAGCGGGAGGAATTCGGCGTCCTAGGGTACTGAGGATGAGCTGGCTGCATTGATTTGTAACAATACGGTGTTAATGAAGAGTCCCTGTGCTGTGCAGCATTTTGGCCGAGGAGGGCTTAAGGGATGGCAGCGATTTAAAAGCAAACCCTCTCCACACCCTGTGGGAGGGCGAGGTGGTGAATGGGGGTGTGGCCCTGACTCTGGCCATGTGGCGATTTAGAATGTCTGGTTGTCATCAAAGCCCGACAACACTGAGGTCCCCAGCAGGGGAGGTAGAGCCCACAGGCCGGGATGCTAAAGGTCAGCTGTGCTCCAGCTGCCTGCGAGGCCCTGAAAGCTCTGCGGGGAGGCAGGTGCTCAGAGCCAGTCTGATCCCCTAGTTGAGGCAGGAGGGGTGAGGACATGCAATTTCCTACTGAGCACTGAGCCTGGGTCCTCGGGGTGTTGCATGTCCCGGGCTGCACCCCGAGCTCTGTGTGCTTCCCAAGCTGAGCCCGTTGGACCTGTCCAGGGAATAGGCGAGCCCAGGGAGGGTCTGGGAGGAAGTGGCGGTGTGCCCTCATACCCCCGTGTAAAGATGTAGACTCTTTTAATTTTTTGTTTAATGAGATATTGATAATAACCACTTACACATTTGTCTCTGTTCCTCCTTAGAGCACAAACGTGCACATATTAACACATGTGCATGCACAGGTGTTGGGCAAAGAGGAGGCTGGGTTCTGAGGACATGGCTCGCTCTTGGGACCTGGGGACTCCTGCTGAAGTGGTCACTGCAGGCCGAGCCCAAGGCCAGCCTGCTAGAAGCAAAGCTTTCTGGGAAGAGCAACAGACAGATGCTGGTGCGGGTGTCTGCCCCCAGCTGGCTGTCCCCAGCCCTGCATGGGCACAGGCGAGGCTCAGTTCTCCATAAGCCCCAGGACTGGTGCTTTCAGTCTGCCAGTTTCTGGTGGCAGGCACTGGATTCTGGGTCCAGACTTAGCTATTTCACTTCGCCTCCATAGAAGCCTAAATCAACCGGTGGATTTAATTGAAACTCTTTTCAAAAGAGCCTGTAATCTGCATTGGGTCTTAAGTGCCAACACAGAGAACATGGAAGGATGTGGTGTGGCGGCTTCGATGTGCTGTGCACATAGAGGTGGGGGTGCCGCGCTGTCCGGCCTGCGCCCTTGGGCTCTGTGGCCCATCCCATGGAGACTGGAGACATTCAGGATGGAGACATTTCGGCATGCTTGGCTGCTGCAGGCACAGCTGCTTGCCAGAGATGAAACCCCACTGTCCTTTGCAGCTTTGCACATGGAGATAAAAGGCCTGCGGGGCTGATCTGTCGGTCACAGGGGACAAGAGAGAGCAGAGGACAGCTCTGCTTTCCTGAAGATACTGGGAGAAGAAGAGGAAGAATTACACATGGCCCTTTAATGTCAAGAAAGCAAAAACAGTTATCTTCTGCTTTTAAAGATACAGTGCCTAGGAAGTGGGAATTCAAAGATGAGTGAGTTGGATACTACCAGGTACCACTTGGACCCCCGGCGACAAAGGACCTACCACCCAGCAGAGGGCTTTCAGCTGTCGGTCCCTGTGGTTGCTTGGCTGCAGAGAGGCTCCCTAGGGCCATGCCCATTCCCTGGGTGCCCTCCCTCCCCTGGATGCCCTTCCTCCCCTCCTGGCTCCAATGACTAATGGAGGGGAAGAGAGAAGTCGCCATCCTTTGGCCTCAACTTTGGGACCATCCAGAGGTGGTCCCTGCCTTGGCCCTGTGTCCCCAGGGTGAGCGGAGGTCTTCATTCAGGTGCCACCTCCCTCTTCCTCACCTGATGTGGCACCATTGCCCCCTTCCTTTCTCTTCCCACCCCTTCCCTGCATCTGATCCCAATAGCAGCCCCACCCCCCGCCATGTGATGACAAGAAGGCCCTTTCCAGAAGCCCACACCTTGAAACTGGGCTCCTGGCCAAAGAACTGTGAGCCAGGAAGTTTCTGTTCATTATGAGTTACCCAGTCTCAGGATTCTGTTAGAGTAGCACACAGTGGACCAAGGCAGCGCATGTGTCTCTGTCCAGCTGTCTGTCTCTGCCTGCATTTATGTCTCTGTCTCTAACTCTGTCTCTGTCTGTGCCTATCTAATTGTTTATATACTTACCTACATCTCTATATCTGTGTTATGGGAAAGCTCGTTTATCGATAATGCAAAAATGTTCAGAGGTGAAATCATTGAATCAGGAGGGTTCTAATCTCATCAGTGGATGAATCGTTGATGGATCTATGAATTACTGGGTGGTAAGGGAGGCGGGAGGAGGTGTATTACAGGGACATGGCCTTGGGGATTGTGCGTGTTCCCAGCGCTCTCTTTGCTTCCGGCCACCAACCCCTGCGCTCTGCAGACGTGACCCGGCCTAACATGGACTAAAAGCTCCAGAACTCGACAAATAAATCTTCCTTCCTCTAAGTTATAGTCATCAGGCTCCCTGGGTCACAGCAGTGAGAAGGGGGACGGAAGCAATTGCTGTGTATGTGTCTATGTCTTCAACTGTCTAGGTCCTTTTATTTGTCTGTTTATAGCTACCTCTGTGTCTATATATCCACATGTGTCCATGTATTCTACATTTATGTCTGTGTATCTATGTCTGTGTACCTTTATCTGTAAATATCTATGCCCAGATCTGTATATTTATTAGATATTTGTGCCCATATTTTTATTTCTGTCCATATATCCATATCATGTTTATGCATATATCTTGTTGTGTCCATGCCTCTTATTCATAGAATTTGCAACAAGTAATGACATACTTCCGGAGACCATGCAGATGAGGTGTAGCTCTCATTCCTATAACTAGGTCAGCCTTATGGAACCACCCATGGGCAGGGCGGGGCGGAGCAGGGAGCGACACCTGTGACGGGGGGCCTTGTGGGGCATGTGGAGCTGGTGTCTCCATCATAGTTGCAGCTCTTCTTGGCCTTGTCACCTGTAGAGTGCTTCAGAAGCACGTCCCTGCCCTGGGCCGTGCTCCTTAGAGGAGCTGCAGGGCTGTGCCGTAGGGCGCTGCTCCAAGTCCTCAGCCTGATGCTGGTGACTCTTTCCTGTCTCAGTCAGGCTTGGACTTGATAACTTCCTTTCTGGTGGCAAACATAAAATGCATGTGACAGAAGAAATTCTATGAAAGGTTACATCTTCTAAACTCTTAAGTGTCTTGTCCCAGGGCTGGGCACACGACAGGTACCCAGGAAGGACATGGTGACTTCCCGGGCATTTTTTTCTTGGTGGGAATGAGACTTCTGGTCTGAAAGGGAAAGGGACCTTGTGACTTTTGGGATATGTTTGCGAATTTTCTTTTGCAGTTGGGCAACCACCTGGCTGTGTTATTTGGACTGTTTTAAACCTTAAATTACCTGTACAAACATTCTAGTTTAGAGCTGCAGATGGTGTTTTGGTTTCATGCTGTCTTCTAGGGGGATTTATGTGGAACTGGATCTGTGAGAACCAGCAGTGTGCCCCTGCAGTGGCGGGCCGTGCACCCGAGCTCCCTCAGCTGTGTGCTCCAGGCCGTCCTCCCGACCTCACCGCCCTGGCTGGCTCTGAGGCTCCACACATCAGACACATCCACAGGCCTGTGTTTCTGACCAGACTTACTTGGGGTGTCTGCTACACAAACTGATGGTATTCCAGGACTGTATTTTTGGAACAGAGGCCTCTGTGCCTGATGGGAGCTTCTCAGTTAGCACAGCACCTGAGCCAGGCCCCAAGGCTCCCAACCATGTGGTTCTACTCCAGGAGCCAGGCTGGGTGAGGTGTTGGTGGCTGATTATGGGTCTGGGGGAGGATGAGGTTTTGGCAGCTCACTGTAGCTGTGGGCTCAACCTCCCACATGCAAGGCTCCCAGGCAGGCAGAAGACTCAGGTACTGGGGGATAGGTGGGAGCAGAGGGGAGGGTGTGGGGCAGGCAAGCAGGTGACCCAACGGCGGACACAGTCCAGGTGTGTTCCTCACTGTGGCGGGGCGGCCTCTGTAGAGCCTCAGCTGGCCTCACTGGCCCCTGGTGCAGAACTTGCGTGGGGGCCAGCATGGCTCACGTTGGGCTCTGGGGTCTGGCTCAGGGGTTGGAGTTTCTGAGGAGATCACATCCTGCATGGAGGCCTCTTTTCCAAAAATACAGTCCCGGGATACCATCCATTTGAATGCCAGACATCGTAAACAAAAGGTTAGGTCCTTTCATGAAGGATGCAAAAGGTGGAGGTCCTCAGGCCTCCCCGCCTCAGGCCGTGTGCCTGGAGCCTGCTGCGACCCCACACTGCCTCTCTGGCCCCTGCCCATCACCCATCCATATTTGGGGCAGTGTTTGTGGGTAGCAAGCCAACCTGACCTGTGTCAGGCAGCCCTGACCTGATGGAGTGGTTCCGTGACAGAAAGGGCAGGCCACTCTACTTCAGTGGCTGTGTGCCATGTCAGGGCACAGAGGGTCCTTCTGTTGGTCCTATCAGCACACCTGTAGCTGCTATGTGAAGTCCTAGCTGCTGGGGCCCTGGCTGCCCTCACCTGCCACAGGCAGGGTGGTGGCTCAGCTCTGCCTGGCGGGTGACACCAGTGTGCATGTATCAGAACAGACTTTCCCATGTGAAATTACGTGGGAGATGCCTGCTTGGATGCATCCCTCTGGATTTTCCCATGATCTGTCAACGGAATGTTGTAAACAATTAGATATAATCATAATGTCCATGAAAATGGAAATGTATAGCCCAGTGCGTGAGGGTTGAGTCGGGGTTCTGGAGACTGGGATTGAATCCCAGCCCAGGCAGCAGGTCTTTGGCAAGAGCTACCCTAGGCCTTGCTTCACCGCCAGTGCTCATGACTCCCCCACGTTTCCTGTGAGGGGGAAGAGTGTGCTTCCATGAAGGGTGCAGGGCAGGTGGGATCGGGACTGGTAGGGGAGGAAGGGAAAGGCTCAGAGGAGCAGAGCGGGTCATTAGGACACTGTCAAGATGTGCTGACGGCCCACGGTGACATTGTCAGGTCATCACAATGGTACTGTGGTGACACCATCTTGACATCCTGATGGTACCACTACGACATCATCATTATGTGACAATGACACTGTGGTGATACCATCTAGAATCATGACATCTGCGGTGACACCATCTAGAATCACATCTGCGGTGACACCATCTAGAATCACAACACCACTGCAGTGACACCATTTAGACTCCTGATGGTACCACTATGACATCATCATTATGTGACAGTGGCACCACGATGATGACAGTGGCATCATGACGATGCCATCTAGACATCTCCATGGCACTGTGATGACACCATCAAGACATCATGATAGTACTGTGATGACATCATCAACACCACTGTGACACTACCAGAGCATCATGGTGGCAGCATGATGTCAACTGATGGCATGGTGATGACCCCATCAGGACATCATGAGGGCATCACAATGACCCCATAGGACACCCCAAAGGCAACGTGATGACCCCATCAGGACATCACGAGGGCATCACAATGACCCCATAGGACACCCCAAAGGCACCGTGATGACCCCATCAAGTCATCACGAGGGCGCTGTGATGACCCCATCATGACATCAAAATGTTGCTGCGATGACCCCCTCAAGACTTGCGATGGTGCCACAATGACCCCATCAAGACAATGGTGTTGGGGGAGATGGTGCTGCGGTCTCTGAGACTCTACTTGGTGCCAGAGCGTGTGAGCTGGGCACCTTCTCTTCCTGGGACGCAGCGGCTGGGCTGGCCACGCTCTTCCTCCTGATTGCAGCTTTCCTTCCTTACTCTCATCTCTGTACAGCGGCGTCTTAATGGCAGAGAGAAACATCTGTGCTTCCTCCACCTCAGAGCAGAGGAATGGCAGGCAAGCACCGTAGCAGGTAGAAGCCAGTCACACTGCACCGTGCAGGCAAATGCCACAGAGCCCAGAGGCCAGCAGACAGAGGAACTTCCCAGTTCGCGGCAGGTAGCTCACGGAGAAGTTTTTCCCTGAAGCCTGTGTGGGCAGTGCAGGCCCATGGCTTGCCATGCCGCGGCTCCCAGTGGGGTCACTGGTGTGGACTGGTGCCCAGTTGCCTTGGACTGGCGTGTTTCCTTCTGGCCTCTCTGAGGCTTATGCAGTGAGAGCAGGCAATTTTGCATGGTTTTCAGAAATGAGCGCTTGAGCCTCCATTTAGACTTCACTCATTTAATTGGCAGGAAGAAAGATCTAGACTCACGATTTGAGATGTTTCATAAGCTAACGAGAGCATTTATTCAGTTTTTATAAGGGTAATTTTATAAGAGACTGTTAGATCAAAGTTATTGAGTTAATTCTAACAAGGTTGGCAGGTAAATTCAATTTTCTAGGGCAAACGTTGTTCATAATTCTAAAAGAACAGACTTGACCTTCCGTTACAACATTCTAGCACAGATATTTCCTTTAACAGAGTCTTAAGGGAATCCTGAGTTACTGCAGATTTAGGGCTATAGGTAGGGGATGGGATCGAGCTCTCTGTAACAAAGGTTGAGTATCACACACCCTGCAAGCACATTTAGCAGACCTGGTGTGGCTTCGATTTAATTCTAAAGGAAATCTTGTCTTCCTAGGCAGAGTGCATTTTGTTCTATTAGTTATGTTCTACAGCATTTGTTGCTACGGTAGGAATGAACTGTTTTCGGTTATAGGTTATAGGTAAGTTTTCCTAGCATATGAACCATGAGTCAAAGAAGATCAAATGGGACCCAAAGTAAACAGAAGAGAAGGGTCCTGATGATAAGAGCAGAGACCAATGACCCAGCGGATAAGCAACAGAGAAAACACATGGAACGGAACATTGATTCTTGGAGAAGATCAGCAGAATCGATGAATCTCTGCCAAGACTGATCGGGGGACAGAGAAGGCCTGACCTATCAATAGTGAGGACAGGAAGACAATATCCTACAAGGTCAACAGACATTAAGAGAAGAACAGGAGAGTATTATGAACATCTTTATGCTGAAGATTCCATAGTTTAGATAAAAACGAATACATTCTTTCAGCGATGCAAACTATGGAAACCTTCTACTTTAGATTGAACAGATGTATTGAGTATCCCTACATCTATTTTATTTTTTTGGTATCAGGAATACTGGGAATTAAACCCTGGGGCATTATTCCTCTGAGCCACACCCAAGCCCTTTTTATTTTTCATTTGATTACAGGGTCTTGCTAAGTTGCTGAGGCTGGCCTTGAATCTTTGATCCTCCTGTCTCAGCCTCCTGAGTACTAGGATTATAGGCATGTGCCACCATGACTAGCCCTACAACTCTTAAAAAGTTGAATTTGTAATTAGCTATATTCACATAAAGAACATGTAGCTTAATTGGAGAATACTACAAAATTTAAGGAAGAAACAATATCAATTCTATATAAACTCTTTCAGGAAAATCTAAGAGGAGGAGCACTTTTAGTTCATCCTCTAAGGCCACAGCATTCCTGTAGCTGTTCCAGAAAACACTCATGGAAGGAAGAAAAAGTCACAGAGGATGGTCTACCATGATCCTGGGTGTATATATTTCTAACAGATTTTAGCGACTTGATTGTAAAACTATATAAAAATATAAGATGTCATGAGCGTGGTGGTTAATTTTTAGATATCAACTTAACTGGGTTAAGAGACACCCAAATAGCTGGTGAATCATTATTTCTGGGTGTGTGTGTGAGGGAGTTTGGGAAGAGATTGGCACTTGAATCAGTAGATTGATTACAGATCATCAGTGTGAGTGGGTAACAACCAAGGTACCCAGGGCCCGAATAGAACAAAAGTCAGAGGATGGCTAATGCATTTTCTCCTTTGAAGCTGGGACATCATGTCCATTTGGCCTGGCTTTGCGTGTCAAAACTCCGGGCCCTCAGCCTTTGGACTCACACTGAATTACACCACTGACTCCCCTCTTCTCCAGCTAGTCGATGAATGTCTCTACCAGATGTTAGTGTGTTAGTGTGGGACTTCTCAACCTCCAGCACTGAAACAATTCCCAGGATAAATTCTACCTACCTACCTGCCTACCCACCCATCTTCTATTCATCTGTGACTAACAGAACAATCAACAGGGGTTTATTCTAGGAACATGAAGTCAGTTTCACCCATTTCCCATTATACTCTCCAGTGGTATTTCTGCAGCTGTGTCGTGGATCCTGAGGTAACGTGTGGATTATAGAAATTTATCACAAGGGAAAAGTTATTATCAAATGCTGATCATCATATACATTTCTGTTACATTAAGATTAGAGGCAAGTTCTGGTTAGAAATAACCCAAGAACAGTTTTTATGTTTTATTTTCACTTTGAAAACCAGACAGATTTGCTTCAGCCTCAAAGATTGTGTTTATGGAAAATTAAAATAAACATGGGAGCAAAGCTATACTTCTTTTTTCTAAATGAAAAAGGGGCTAATATTAAATCGGTGTAGCCAGGTGTGGTGGCTAATTCCAGCAACTTGGGGGCTGAGGTGGAAAGATTGCAAATTTGAGGACAGTCTGGGTTTCAACAAAACAAGACAGAACAAAACAAACAAAAATAAAAAGGGTTGGGCATGTAGCTTGGTAGAATGCCCTGAAGTTCAACCCCATTATCCCTCCAAATCAACAAGAGAGCCCTACACACACAACCCCCACATGAGGCAGGAGCCTGCCACAGGGAGTCGAAACCACACACCTGCCATGTGGGTGCAGTTAGTTAAACCAGGCTCAGGAAAAGAAACTGAAACCTAACATAAGCTTCCACACCTGCCCTGTTGCCCTGAAGCTACATGGTCTATATGCTGCTGCCATTCAGGGCTCAGACTTCAGACTTTAGTCCTCTGGGCCCCATTGGTGGAAATTAAGGAATTCTCCTTCCCAACCTGGTTTCCGAGTTGTCATCTTCCATACCTGTCCTCCTGCAACACACACACTAACCTAACACACATTCACACATACGCATGCAAACACCATACACACATACTCCCACCACCATCACCTACACACACACACACACACACACACACACACACACACACACACAGCCACATATGTGGTGCACAGAATGGCTGCAGCACAAAGCATCCAGCGCAAACGGCAAGGTGTCACTGACGGATGCCTGGGCCAAGGGCAGTGGAAGCTAGGGCTTTGGTCTCTTCTGGCTTCGCAGCTTTATTGGAGGAGCGGGGCGTTTCTGCCATGGTAGTTAACTAACTTGAAAAAAGTAAAGTTGAAGAACACGGAGAAAAGACAAAGGTCTGGCCACTGCCCCTGTGTGGGCAGCTTCCCCAGCTCACATGCAATCCCCCCTGCTCCAGGGGCCCTAATGGCTTCCACAGGAGCTGTCCTACCCTCCCAGGAGAATAGTTTACTTCTTTCTCTGGAGACAGGGCCGAGGGTATTATGGAAAAGCTGAGTTTGGGGGAGCAAATAATAAAGCACAGAAAAAAAACAACAAGGGAGTGGAAAACCCACTCTGCTGGCTTCGTCCTCCTGCAAAACTCCTGCACTTGACATAGATCCAGAGCCCCTCCATGGCGAGTATTCCTAGTGTCTCCTTTGCAAACTGCGAGGATCCAGTGAAGCAGAGTCATCGAGCTTCTGACAAAAGTCTCCCTAGACTGAGCAGTAGTGGCATATATTTTGTGTAGGGGGTGTGGAGTGGAGCTACAGCACCCAATCCCTCCTTTAAAGAGGGCCCCTCTGCCTGTGGTGCTGGGGTGGGTGGGGGTAATCAAGATTCGTCTCAGTTGATAGTCATCTCAAGGTAGGATAGAAGAAATAAAAGCCAGGAGGTGTGGTGGCGCATGCTTATAATCTCCATGCTTGGGAGGCTGAGACAGGAAGATCGCAGACTCAAGAACAGCCTCAGCAACTTAGTGAGGCCTTCACAACGTAGTGAGACCCTGATTCAAAATAAAGAATAAAATAGGACTGGGGGTGTAGCTCAGAGGTTGAATGCTCCTGTGTTTAATCCCCAGTAACACACACACACACACACACACACACACACACACACATCACAGACACACACATCACACCATCACACACATGCACACACAGACACACACACAGGAAATGGACAAAAAGAGAAGGAGAAAGGTAGTAGCTTTAGATCTAAAACCTCTACGATCACCCTCACCTTTACTCTGAGGGCCTGTTTTCCTTCCAGCCTGAATTTTTAAAAGATTCAATAAATCTTAGAACACTGTAAGTCCATTTAACTAATGCATATATGCCTTATTAGCTTATAGAATGTATTTTTAGATTAATCAAAAGAAGTCTGGAGAAAGTTATTATTCAAAGCCCAGTGATGTGGGCAGAGTCCAAATTATCCATCTACTAGACAACATCAACCTGAAGGTTCTGAGAAGAACCAGACCACTGTCAGTTCTGTGAGCCAAGATCAAAGGAATCAAGCTCCTTAGGCTGACACCATCCCACCTGCTACTCAGGCTTACCACTTACAAAGCTTCTTATAAAAGAAGAGCCAAGCTCCTCCCTAATGCGCCTCTCACTCTGGAGCGCTCCAAATCTCTCTTGAATGCGCATTTCTTACTTTCCTAAATAAATCTCTGTCTACATCTCGGCCTGGCTTGTGCTGGATTTTTTCCCATCATGTAAGTCAAAGATCCCGCGGATGCTGAGATGCATTTTCCTCTCCCCCACTGGGAGCTCCTTAGCCCCTTCATGGAATCAACGCTTTTTTTTTCCCTTGACAGTCTCAGCTGCGAAGGCTTGCTCCTTCCCGTGGGCTGACCCTGTCATCTCCTTTCCTCAGGGCTTCCTGCCCGGCTGCTGGAGGCAGAACCTGCCCGTATTTGATTCTTCCTCCGCCCTCCCCTCCCTAGGGGTTCTACCTAACAGGTGCCCTACCCAAGTGGGCATCTCGGCACAGGATAGAATCCTGTAGACACTCAATACTCTTAGTGTCCAAGGGTTTCTGGAAGGGACTGGAATGTCAGACTGAAAAAGAAGCCACCAAGGGATGAAAATGTCAAAGCCACTTGACACAGAGCCACCAGAATGTGCTGAGATGGCGCATTGGGTCGGGCTTCCTCCGCGGCCATTGCTCATCTCAGGCCATATATTTTCCAGGCTCTGCTTCTCCTGACAAGATGAAGTGCGTTCCTGACACACGGAATTTTCCAATAAAGATTTCATTGTCTCGTTCCCCTGTGAGGAGTGATAAGTGAACTTGATATTTCTCTGTTCAACCTTCATCAATAAAAAATTTTTCTGGTTGGGTTATTCCTGTTGATTCTTAATGAAGTGGCGTTTTATGAGGTGCCATTCAGTCTTAAACTTCAGAAAGAGGCAGGGATATATGGCACGTTAAAGTGGGCGCATTAAATGTGGAAATGTATATTAATGGCCGTGTGCATACATAATCCAGGGAAGTAAATACACAGTTACTGGGGATTTAGTACACCCCATCCAGAAGAGGCTATATCACACATTAAAACATAATTACTGGCTGGAAGGAGAGATAGATCACTTGCCAAGCAGATTCATCAGCCTGATTCCCATTCATCACCACTGAACCAGTATGGCACCCATCGAGTCTGACGTAGCTCACCTCACTCCGACACACCATGACTGATTTAGGTCCACAGCACTGATCTACTAAATCGGTCACCACCCCTCAACTGAAACGTATTGCCACCTAGTGAACAATATCCTTGTGATGGAGTGCACTGCTAAAGTGAATCTACTATACTGCATGCTCTGCTGAGAGCTGGCTGGCCATGGGTGGCTGTGGCCTGGCCTGTGCATGGTCAGAAGGGAGGCCACACACTGGGCTCAGGTCTCTGCAGAGGGGTCCCTGGGATGCAGGGCTCAGCCTCCGAGCCCAGGGCGAGGCTGCTGAAGAGGGGCACAGGCATCACTGGGCACTGGGCATCTAAATCTGTCCATGTTATTCCTTCTCTCTCCAGATGTCGTTTTGAGCGGAGTATGTGAGTAGCAAAATGCTTCTGTACCCACTTCCACCTTCTGAGATTCTCCTCACCGACCACCCTCACCACTTCCACCAAGGTAAAATCCGGAGGTATGTGTGTGTATATGTGATGGTCCCACTCATTCATGGAGAGGCACGCCCTCTGGTCCTTAGCAGATGGAGAGGCCACACCCCACAGCATGTCACCTGTGCCTCGGGATGTGTGCTCTGGGCACCGTTCATTATAAGGCCACAGGGGACAGACACTCGCTTTTTGCACTGCTGGAGCCTAAAGCTGCCTCTAAGTCTCAGAAGGGACTTCCTCTGAGACTTGACCAAAGAAACATTAAAGTTAATTTTGCCAAAGTTTTTTTTGGTACAACATTGTGTGTGTTTTTACCATTAGTTAGAGACAGGGGGAGAGGACCTGTGGCTTCTGGTCCTTTCTGTACCCACTCCTATCCTAAGCACCCACACCCAGTGACTGTCTTTACTTCCAGTGAATTGACTAGAGGAGGAGAGAGGGCATCATTGGTAGCACTTACGGCCCGCATAGGGGAAAAACAGACATTTAATTTTGTGCTGGAGACTACAGGAGACAACAGGAGATTTATATGAAGAACTCATATCTAGTCTTCCTTATGCTACAGTCCTGTCTCTCACAGCCACACAAGACAGTGAGAGGAGACAAAGGAAGATGATGACAGCACTGAGAGACATCCACAGAAGGTGGTGGAAGACAAAAAGGACCGTGAGATGCTGCTAGAGAAAATGCAAAATCATGAGTGGGCAAATGAAATGAGATGACTTCAAATAGAGAGAGAGAGCTTTGTGGAAGGCATGCCCCATAGTAACAAAGAGAGAGATATACAAGAGCTGGGGCATAGGAATACCCCCTGGATTTTAGCATCATTACTGCCTTCCTCATCCTCATCAGCAGCATCATCAGCATCAGCATCGTCATCACTTTGATCATTAACACCAGCTTCATTATCATCACCAGCAGCAATATCATCAGCATCAACATCATCATCGTCATCACCACCATCACCAGCAGAAGCAACAGCACAATCATTAGCATCATCATCACCACCATCAACATCAGCATCATTACCATCAGTATCATCAGCATCAACATCGTCATTGTCATCATCACCATCACCAGCATCATCATCACCACTAGCATCATCATCTTCAACATCATCACCATCACCAACATCCTCATCACCACCACCATCATCAGATGCATCAGCAACAAGATCACTATCATCATTATCACCACCACCATCAGCAGTAGCATCAGCATGATCTCATCAGCAACATCACCATCATCGGTGGCATAGTCATCATCACCTCATCATCATCATCATCATCATCATCATCATCATCATCATCATCATCATCAGCAGCAGCAGCAGCACCATCACCACCACCACTGCCATTCTTACTTCAGTACTAGCACTATCACCATCCTCACTTACAGAGAACATTGAAGTTTAAAAAGTAGTTTCACAGTCAGAATGTAATCACTTTGCATGATTTATTATCCTAAATTTGAAAGTGAGGTAGAGGAAGCTTCTGGTGTTTTCAGGTCAGCAAATAGCGTTTTCCTAGGGCCACGGACTGGTGCTGTTTACCACCCCTGCCCCATGGATCTTCCCCATGCTTGTGAGATTGTTCCTTTACCTTAAGGTGGAGAGCACATTCCGGGAAGGTACATATATTTCTTTCCAATTGATTTCTTGTCAGGTCTAACAAGATCAATCAAATCATATGGCCAATAAAACTGATTTAGCACTCATAAAGTGCCATGACATCTCACGTGTGCCAAGCATGAATGACAAAGAGGCAGAGCTGCTCCGTGTCCCTTCACCGTCCTGGTCACAGGAGATTGTTGGATTTTTGTATACCTGCTAAGGCTCCCTTCCATCCTCCAGAGATGCCAGGGAAGACTGGGGGGTGGTGCACCATGATGCTAAGGAGGCAAAGCTAACAAGAGATGGCATCCCTGAACCAGCAGGAGGAAGAAGGCAGTACCCTTAGCACCAATGGTACCACCGACACCTGGAAACACCTGAAATGCCCAGGAGAAAGTGCAATGGGAAAACTTGATCTGGTATTGGGAAAACTTGATCTTGTATTGGGAAGCTCTTCACCATGGTGTGATACAAAGGTGAGCCACACATCTGGGATTGGACACCAACTCCTAGCTCTTCTTGGCCATCACTACCCACCAAGAGTAGGTGCTAGAGCCAAGACAGGCCCAAAGAATCCTGCCTTGGGAAGTTGGTGGGGCACATCCCGATCAAGCCAGAGACAGAGAGATGGAGGAGGGCCCAAACTGTGTACATCTTGTCAGGGTGAGTAACCTCTAGACCCTCTGGCTGAAGTCCTGGAAGTGTCCCTGTTCCAATTTCTTTAGATTTTGGGGAGACTTCTAATGCCTTTATCCTATAACAAATTCCTCATTGCTAGAGATATTCTTGTGTATTTATATCTAAGATACCCAGATACATCCTGATGGAAGTAGATTTCTCTGGGGAATGACCTGTCCTAGTTCATACACAGATTTTGGAATGGAGAAATTTTATTAAGAGTGGACTTTGGACCACCCAGCCCTAGGATTACTCATTCCTGCAGGGATATTTCTTATGGCCTGCATTGTTCATATAGACTCTCCATTTACTTCTCAACATCCCTTCTTGTTTTATACCTCACTCCACACAGCAGCATTCCTTCCAGACCCTGGGGACATCCAGCTTGTGACTCTGGATTAAGCAGAGGTGAGGCCATGTCCCCAAGGCCTCACAGGGAGGCAATGCATGGTTGGGGCCAGAGTGAAGACTGTCCTGACTTGCAGGAAAGGTGGACCTGGGAACTATCGCTGGTAGCCACCTATGCTAAGGATGCTCGGTGCATCCTTAGCACATGTTTATTTTATCCCTAATACGTGCACTGGTTGGTGCTGGAAATACGGCCATGAACAAGATGACGACTTTGTTCTGGGGGAGCTCACAGAGAGACACCATGTTGTATTGTCCCGGTTGTGCTACATCATGTTATACCGCAGCCGTGGTGTTATGAAGAAATAGAAAGCAGCGTGTCCATGCACAAGCGTGAGAGGGGTCCTGTTCATGGGGGCCTGGGGAGCTCTGTAAAGATGAGAATGAGGATGTGGACAACAGGTGCAACAGCACCTGTTAGGGACCAGGCATTCCACAGCACCCGAGGTTTGCAAGCAGCTGGAGGGTCAGGCGGCTAGAGAGAGGTGGAGGGGCAGGTCTGCAGGTGGGCTAGGCAAGGCGGCTGCTGTAGCTCCCTTCCTAAGGGTTTGACAAGCTGCTGAAAGGTGCTGAACAGAAACGTGAACTCTCCACCCTTGTGAGTGCCAAGTGCTGGGAGGCGTGGCCTCCCGGGCTCCTGCAGGCGTGGGAGAGGATGGCGGATGCAGAGGGTGCAGGGGCTGTGGCCTCCTAATGTCTCCCTGGGGGCTTCAACACACAGCATTTCCAGCTCCTTGAAGCCTCACAGCAAGGACAACCACAACAATGACAACAAGACCCCACTCCGCTGGCTCAACCCAGCATCTCCCAGCTCACGAAGCCCCTTTCTTACATTATTACTATTGACATTCTGCAAAACTAATTTCTGGAAAACACAATTTGGAAAATGGTAACCGCCACCTCGCTGCGTGTAATTTCAAGTCATTAGGCATCAGGGGAGAGTGGTGGCTGAGTGTCAGGAGGCATTCACCCCGGGGTTGTAACTTAAGGTCATTTGTCAACTGTGGTGGGTCCTGCCTTATCAATTCAACACGCGTGCCCTCTTGGGGTGTGCTCGATGCCATCCTTTCTCCGCAGTCTGTCTGGGATGGTAGATAAAAAGATCTACCGATGACTCCGTAGGAATCAGTTCTATCTTATCGAGGGGTGGAGGGAGGTTGTAGCTTGTAGCTTGTAGGGATGCGCATTCCAGGTAGGTATTTGGGTCCAGCCCGGTCTCTCTTATTGTCTCCCCATGCTCCTGGCTATTCCTGAGGCCGCAGGTGAATAAAAGGGCAGCGATATCTAGAGAGGTCCCACAAGGCAAACACCTGCCTATTTCCCCTCTTTCAAATCATACTGAATTGAAGGGCTGCATCAGAGATTCTGGTCTTAGAGCTTTGGGGCCAATAAAGACCAAGCAGAGGAGCTCTTTAATGGCTTAGTGCCGTGTGGATGTGGAGAGACTGCGGTTCACACACAGGTGAGACGGAGGTCAGCTAAGTTCTCTATGCTGCAACACCTTGGCGGGAAGCAGCCCGAGGCCTTTCTGGTGTTTCTGCCATGGGTACCTGGGTGGGCACTGCGTTTGGCAGGTGGCCTTAGATGGGACCTGTGTGTTTATGGAAGCTGATCGCCGGTGTCCCTCGAAGTATCCCGGGGTGTGCGTCCTGGGCCTCCCGCCTCGCTTTGCAGCATGGTCGTGGGAAGGGGATCACTTCTGGGCTTCGGCTTCCTCCCCCAGGGAGATGGTGCGGAGGGCGCTGTGCGCAGCATCCTTGCCCTGCGCTGCAGTCCTATTGCAGTCTTAGTGGGCTTGCTGGGCGGTGAGTCATCCTCGTCATCTGGCTGTCTCCCCCGTGATCAATGGCTGGAAGCCCTTACAGGAGTGCTGTGAGCTGCCATCTGTCACAGACTCATCCAGGAGCCCCGCGTCGGGCGGTGTGTCCCGGCCGTTCCTCGCAGGCCACGCAGGGCTGCGCTGGCTCAGGTTGTGTGTGTCTTTTTATGTATTTTCATCTCCCCTTTGCCCAAGGCTTAGCCAACAATTCAGAGGCAGCCAGGGGGATGGCATTCACATCCCAGGTTCAGAATGACAGAATGGTAAATGGGCAAGCGGGAGAAATGCCAGCCTCCCCGAACTCCCTACACAGAGACACATGGGATCAATTACCATGGACAAATAATTATTTATTATTTTTGTTCTGTACTGGGGATGGAACCCAGGTGCATTCTATCTCTGAGTTCCACCCCCAGCCTGTTTTTTTTTATTCTTTATTCTGAAACAGGGTTTCACAGAGTTGCAAAGGGCTTTACTAAGTAGCTAGCTGAGGCTGGCCGTGAACCGTGATCCTCCTGTCTCAGCCTCCCGAATGCTGGGATTACAAGTGTGCGCCACCACGCTCGGCTAAATCATTTTAATTGACGGATGAGCTATGAGTATTTGAAGACCAACAGCAGCAAGGATACATGGCTGTGGTCAGGCCCTTGGGGAGGAGGGACAGGCGTGTCTGTTTGGAAAAGGGGAACGGTGGAGTCCAGAGTGGTCCTGGAGCAGGTTCTGCTGGAGGAAGGCCAGCAGGGCAGGGGTGTGGGCCAGGGGAGCCGGCACGAGAAGGGGAGGAAAGCCAGGCTGGATGCCGTGGGCCAGCTCTGACTAGCAGAGTAGAGGCTTCATGGACAGTGCCTGGCTGCTGGAATAATGCCTCAGGTTCCCCACCCCCTTGGAAAGAGCACTGTCAGTCTAATGGGGGAGTGTGAGCCTCCCATAGTCAACACAAAAAGTGAGATTAACTGGGAGGACATCAAGATGCAAAGGGCTGAGAGGAGAGAAGAGTGTGCTAATAGGTGAGAAATAAGAATAAAACATGGGAATGCCTGTGATGTCAGTGGAGCAGGACGTCTTAAGGAGCGGTTGCCCAGAGCCAGGGAATCAGAGGCAGGCAGGAGAGCAGCCCCAGAGGGTCGCAGGGAGCACTTGGTTATTCTAGGGGACAGAGAGGCACAGCCCTTTGCTGCAGAGTGGAGAAGAGTCCAGGCAGAGGGGAGGGTTCAAGGGCAGGGTTGGAGCTTCCTAAGGAATTTCTGGAATGGCCCCAGCATCCTCCTTCCAGCGTTCTATTCAGAGGAAGTTTTATACTTAATTTCAAAATGAATTGCAGGATTTTGGCAGCCCATAGCTCCTTCAATGGACACCCATTCTGAATGGAAGGGTGGCCCACCAAGGAAACACACTGGTGGTCTTAGTGAAATACTGTATTGGATTCTCCCTGGGCTAGTGCAGTGTGTTGCAGGAGAATAAAAAGCTGCTGACGTGAGCGTGTGGTTGAAGGTGACAGAGACAGCCCGCCCACTGACTTCATGCACACAGGGCCAGAGGACACCCAGGGAGGCCGGGGTCGGGGAGACCATCATCTGACAAAGGATGTCTCCCACCAAGCGATTTCCCAACAGCCTTCTGTGCAGCAGAGGCTGCTGAAAGGCTCTTTGATGGTTGAAATAAAATAGACGCAATTAAACAATAAATACAAATGACTGGCTCTTCGAGAGCTCCAGGGGTATTGATTCAGGGCCTACAAGAATAAATTGTCATCCTCTTTGACTTATCTGGGATTATATTTCACCACTAATTAAAGTTCACCTGGGGAGTGCTCCCTGGAATATAAAGAACTCTTGGACCCCGGCGAGTTCAGGAGGCCGTTATTTGCCGAATGGGAGCAAGGACTTCTTGTAGCCAAAGCAAGCTGGTGCCTCAGGTTCCACACATCTGTGTTGCTAAGCAATGTTGTCACAACTGCACCTTGCTGCTTTATTTACCCCCCCCCACACACATCATTTGATTTTATAAACTGGACACTGTGTCCATGTCCTCATAGTAAAGAGAATTTTCTTGGCCCTCTATTGCTTGAGGTTGACTTCATTGCTGATGGAAAGCCAGCCGCTGGATAGTTTTCATTTCATTCGTGGTGTCACAATCAAATTTAAATGGAAAGTAAAGAAAGTCAGCCATAATTTGCATTGACCATAGCGTGTCTCATTATTTGGAGCCTAGATTGTTTCAAAGAGCTGGGCGGAGAGAGTGCCTGGCTTCAGTTGTGTGGAATTAGTGAGCTCACCTTGATGGATTTTAATACCATTGGTTTAAATGCAAATGTTAAAATAAATAATTGCTTCTCTGTGAGCTGCAGTCGAGCAGGCTGAGAATATCTTACTATTAAGCTCATCTTACTATTAAGTAAGATGAGCGTCCTAAAGGGAGAGCGTGACATGTGATCAATTATTGCGTGTAGGAGAGTTAACAGAAAGAGAAGCTGCTGATGGCAGTTTCCTCTTCTCCAGCCAGGCACGAAGCGGCTGTTGATAGTGGAGCTTGCAGAGCATCTGCACCCACCTGGGTGGGGCCGGCAGCCTTCTCAGTGCGTGCGTGCGTGCGTGTGCGTGCGTGCATGTGTGCGTGTGCGTGTGTGTGTGTGGCTTCTCTTTCTCCTATATATATTATATATTATATATATAATTATAAACATTGGCTGAGGGCTTAGGATAAGCAAAATATGAAGACATATCCATGGGAACATGATAAAAAAGACAGTTGTTTAAATTCTGGATGGAATAAAAGACCTCAGTAGAAATGGCAGAGCAAGGATTTCTATCCTCTTGGGAACCTGCTGAGCCACTAACATACTGAGTTACTCACTGTGAAGCAGAGCCAGAACCTCAGAGGAAAAGACGAGGGGGAGAGCGACCTGGGGAAACGCCATGAGCCCCAAGCCCCTTCTCCTAAGACGAGCAATGGTAAATCTCTGCAGTGAAGTGGTGTGGGTGGCCACTCTCCACCCTCTGCCCAGCCCCCAGCCTTGCATGGGTGGGCTGAAGCTCTGGGGATGTGGGGAAGAGGGGATGCTTAGGGGACCAAGGGGGCATCATTCAGACATTCTGCTTCCCCTCCCTTTCTTAGAGGAGGCTTGTAATTATAAGTGCTTCCTCTGCCCCTTTGAGATGGAAAACTTAGAAGCCCTCTTTCCCAGGCTCCAACCCAGGAGTATTTCCCCCAGGCTCTGAGTCTGGGAAAAACACTTTGAAGTGTAACCAGGTCTTTCCTACCTGGTTTCCCTGGGCGGATGGAGCTGAACTTACTGCAGGCGCCTTGCTCTAAGTAGTGACTGACACCTGCCATGATCAGGGGGAGTTTGCTTTTCCTGTGTGTAAAGGTACCAGCAAACACAGGTCCCTTATCCTCCCCAGCCTCAGGCCTGGAAAACCCCCTTCCCTTTCTTTAAATTTTTTTTGTGGTACTGGGGATGGAACCCAGGGGTCTTCTACCTCCAGGCTACGCTCCCAGACCTATTTTATATTTTATTTGGAAACAGTGTCTCTTAAACCAGCTGAGGCTGGCTTCAAACCTGCACAATCTTTCTGTCTCAGCCTCCCAAATGCGGGGATTACAAGCGTTTGGGAGGCTTGTAATCCCCACCACCATGCCCGGCTTCTTTTTAAATTAAAAAAAAAAATTTATAAGCCCAAACTAGGAAACACAGAGGATACCAGTGGGACTCCAGATAATGGAGGGAAAATATCAGCAAAGTTTGAATGGAAAGATAGGAGAGGAGGAAGGCTGATCTTGATTAATGAGGGTCTACATCTGAACATGTGTAAAATTATGAATAAGACATGGTTAACCTGGACAACCATTGGTGGGAGGGGGGAAGGGAAAATGGGGGCAGGGGGGGAGAGGGCACCAAATATAGTTTAAATGTATACTATTTATGTTCAATAAAAAATTGCTAAAAGAAAAAAAATTTTATTGGTGCATTGTAGCCATACATCTCAATGGGATACAAAATAGTGGAGACATACATGCACGCATCACCCAATCACCTCTTACCCAATTCCCGCCCCATTCCCTCCCCGTACTTCCTTCTCATGTTTGGCTTAGTGACTGACTTTGATATGTTTGTTAATGTACATCATGTGCATTAGAGAATTTCCCTCTTTCCCCCTCCCATCTCCTCAGGTTGCATTATTTTCTCATCTATAGTCTCTCCTTCTTCATCTAGAGTTCATCCTATGACCCATTTCTCTCTAGCTTTCACATATTAAGGAGAGCATCTGATTTCTTATTTTTTGTGACTGACTAATCTCACTTAGCATAATGTCCTCCAGTTCCATTCATTTCCCTGAAAATGATGTAATTGTGTTTTTCTTTATGGCTGAGTAAAATTCCATTGTGTACATATCCCACAGTTTTGTAATCCATTCATCTGTTGATGGACATCTTGGCTGGTTCCATAGTTTGGCTATGGTGAATTGTGCAGCTATGAACGTGGATACACATGCATTAGTATGGTAGTTTGGTTTCTTTTCTTTTGGGTAGAGACCCAGGAGTGGTATTGCTGGATCAAATGGTAGATTTGTTCCCATTCTTCTGAGGATTCTCCATACTTTTATCCAAAGTGGTTGCACTAATTTGCAATCCCACCAACAATGTCTTAGAGTTTCCACTTCTCCACATCCTCGCCAGCATCTGTTGTTGTTTGTGTTTTGAATGATTGCCATTCTAGTTGGAGTAAGGTGAAATCTCAGGGTAGTTTTGATTTGCATCTCTCTGATTGCCAGTGATGTTGAGCATTTTTCCATGCATTTGTTGGCCATTTGAATTTCTTCCTTTGTGAAGTATCTATTTAATTCACTTGCCCATTTTTGATTGGGTCATTTGTTTTCTTAGTGCTGAGCTTTTTGTATTCTAGATATTAGTCCTCTATAGGAGGAATAGGTAGCAAAATCTTCTCTCATTCTGTTGGCTCTTGGTTGAGGTTCTTGATAGTTTCCTTTGCTGTACAGAAGCTCTTCAGTTTCATGCAATCCCATGTATTGATTTGTTTTTTTAGTTTTTTGTGCCTTTGAGTCTTGTTGAGAAAGTTTTTCTGTTGTGCCTATGTGTTGCAGTGTTGGACCTACGCCCTCTTCAAGGAGCTTCAAGGTTTCTAGTCTAATTTCCAAGTCTTTGATCCATCTTGAATGGACTCTTGTGCAGGGTGAGAAAGTAGGATTTATTTCCATTTTTCTGCATATGGTTAACCAGTTTTGCCAGCACCATTTGTTGAAGAGGCTATCTTTTTTTCCAGTGTATGTTTTTGACCCCTTTGTCAAAAATCAATTGGCTGTAAGTGTGTGTATTTGTTTCTGAGTCTTCTATTCTGCTCAATTGGTGTATGTATCTGTTCTTGTGACAGTACCATAGGGTTTTGTAGTATAGTTTGAAGTCAGGTATTGTGATTCTTCCTGCATGGTTTTTGTTGCTGAGAACTACTTTTGCTATTCTAGTTTTTTTTGTTGTTCCAAACGAATTTAAGGACTGAATTTTCTATGTCTGTGAGGAATGATCTTGGTAGTTTAATGGGCATTGTGTTGAATCTGTAGATCACTTTTGGAAGTATGGCCATTTTGATGATATTTATTCTGCCTATCCATGAACATAGAAGATCTTTCCATCTAAGATCTTCTTTGATTTCTTTTGTCAATATTTTATAATTTTCTTTGTAGAGGTCTTTTACCTTCTTGGTTAAGTTTATTCCTCAGTATTTTATTTTATTTTTTTTTGTGGGAAATCATGAGTGGAAGTGTTTTCTGGATTTTTTCAGTGAATTTATGGTTGGTGTACAAAAAAGCTTCTTATTTTTAAGACTGATTTTGTTTCCAGACACTTTGCTGAATTTGTTGATCAGTTCTATAAGCCTTTTGATTGAGTTTGTTTGGTCTTCTAAATATAGTATCATGTCATCTGCAAATAGTGAAAGTTTAAGTTCTTCTTTTCCTATTTGTATTCCTTTGATTTCATTTTCTTGCCTTATTGCTCTTGCTAGACTCTCAAGTACTATCTTGAGAAATGGTGATAATGGACATCTTTGTCTTGTTTCTGTTTTTAGGGGGAATTCTTGAAGTTTTTCTCCATTTAATATGATGTTGGCTGTGGGCTTATTGTAGATTTCCTTTATGATGTTGAGGTAGGTTCTTTCTATTCCGATTCTCTGCCGTGCTTTTTATCATAAATGGATGTTGGGTTTTTATCAAATGCTTTTTCAGTGTCTATTGAAATGATTATGTGATTTTCGTCTTTGGTTTTGTTTATATAATAAATTACATGGATTGATTTTCATATGTTGAACCAGCCTTGCATCCCTGGGATGAACCCTACCCAGTCATGGAGTAGGATTTTCTTGATGTGGTTTTTGAATGCATGTTGCTAGTATTTTGTTTAGCTGTTTGCATCCAAGTTCATCATAGATATAGGCCTGTAGTTTTCCTTCCTTGAGCTGTCTTTATTTGATTTTGGTATTAATGTGAGGTTGGGTTTATAGAATGTATTTGGGAGAGTCCTGTTTTTTTTTTTTTCTATTTCAAGAAATAGATTGAGGAGTATTGAGGTTAGCTCTTCTATAAAGGTTTTATAAAATTTGCTTGGGAAACCATCTGGTCCTGGGCTTTTCTTTGATGATAAGCTCTTTATTGCTGTTTTAATCTCTTTAATGCTATTAGTTGGTTTAAATTTTCTCTATCTTCTTGACTCAGTTTAGACAGGTTGTATTTTTCTAGAAAGTTGTCCATGTCCTCCAGATTTTCCATTTTGTTGGAGTATAGTTTTTCAAAGTAGTTTCTGATAATTCTCTGGATTTCTACACTGTTGGTGATAATATCTCCTTTTTCATATCTTATCTTCGTAATTTGGGTCGGTTCTCTCATTTTTTTGGTTAGGTTGGCTAGTGGTTTATCTATCTTGTTAATTTTTTTCAATTAAACACCTTTTGGTTTTGTTGATTTTCTGTACTTTTAAAAATTCTCTCTTCATTGATTTCTTCTCTGATTTTAATAATTCCCTGTCTTCTACTGGCTTTGGGGTTAGATTGTTACTGTTTTTTCAAGGGCTTTGAGATGTGTCATTAGGTTATTTATTTGATGATTTTCTGTCTTTTCTTATGTGAGTACTCAGTGCTATGAATTTTCCTCTTCATACTGCCTTCAAAGTGGCCCAGAGGTTTTGATATGTTCTACCTCTATTTTCATTTGTTTCTAGAAATTTCTTGATTCCAACCCTTACTTCTATAACCCATTCTTCATTCAGCAGTGTGGTGTTCAGTCTGCACATGCTTATGTGGCTTCTCTATGTCGTCTTATAGTTGATATCTAATTTCATCCCATTATGGTATGAAAAGACACAGGAAAGTATGTCACTTTTTATTTTTTTATTTTTTTAGTATGTCACTTTTTAAAATTTGCTAATGTCCACTTTTTGGCCCACGATGTGACCTATTTTGGAGAAGGTTCTGTGAGCAGCTGAGAATAATGTGAACTTTGATTTAGTTGGGCGAAATATTCTATATGTCTTTAACAAGTCTATTTGATTAATGGTGTTCTTTAGGTCTGATGCATCTTTACTGACCTTTTGTCTAGAAGATTGGTCTAATGGTGTGAGAGGGTTGTTGAAGTCTCTCAGTATTATTGAACTGGGATTTATGTGTGACTTAACGTCGCAGAGTTTGTTTTATGAATGTAGTTGCACCTATGTTTGGGGCATAAATGTTGACTATCATTATTTCCTCTTGCTGGATTTTTCTTTTTACCAGTAAAATGACCATCTTTGTCTCTTCTAATAAGCTTCAGTTTGAAGTCTAACTTGTCTGATATCATAGTTGCTATTCCTGCTTGTCTTTGAGTTCCATTGGCATGGTTTACCTTGCTCTAGCCTTTTACCTTAAGTTTGTTGCTATCTTTACTTGTAAAGTGTGTTTCTTGCAGGCAGAAGGTAGATGGATTCTGGTTCTAATCCATTTTGCCCATTTATGTCATTTTATTGGGGAATCAAGGCCATTTACATTCAGTGTGATAATTGAGAGATGATTTGTAATTCCTAACATGTTGATATTTAACTTCTGTTTGAGGTAGTGTTTCTTCTTCTTTGCTTAGTTGTTTGCTTAATGGAAATTCTTGTTTCTCTGGTTCTGGCATGTATTATCTATTTCTTCTTTGTAGTTAATCTTTTTGAGTATTTTCTCTGTGCTGGTTTGGAAGACATAAATTTCTTCAGCTTCTATTTGTCATGGAAGATTTTTATTTCCCTGTCTATTTGAGAGATAGTTTTGCTGGGTAGGAAATTTTTGGCTGCAAGTTGTTTTCTTTCAGAGTTTGGAATATGCTACTCCAGGTCCTTCTGGCTTTCATGACTTGATTTGGAATGTCTGTAGTGATTCTAATTGGTTTGCCTCTGAATGTCACTTGGTCTTTTGTTTTTGTTGCCTTTAAGATTCTCTGCTTGGCTTCTACATTGGTCATTTTGACTATTATGTGGCATGGGGAACCTTTACTCTGATCTTGTCCAGTAAGGGTTCCATAAGTTTTCTGTACCTGTGTATTGACCTCTTGCTCTATGTTTGGAAAATTTTCTGATATGACTTCTTTGAAAAGATTGTTGTTTCCTTTGGTTTCATCTTCTTTTCTCTCCTCTATGCCAATTATTCTTAGGTTAGCTCTTTTAGAATAGGCCAATATTTCTTCAATGTTCAATTCATGCAGTCAAATTGTCTTTTCTAACTTATACACTATATGCTCATTTTTGGAGTGATTATCTTCTAGGAGTGAGATTCTATCCTTCATGTGGTCTAATCAATTGTTTATAGTTTGAATTAATTCCTTCACTTCAATGATTGCATCCTTTATTTCTTTCAGACTCTAAATTCTTTTTGGAAGACCTGTATTATTTCTACAGTTAAGTTTCTGATTTGACCTCCTGGGGATCTCTGCAATTCTGTGTTGTCAGGTTCTGTTATTGTGAGGTTGTGGGAGTTCATTTCTTCCTTGTTATTCCTCCTTTTCATGATTTCAGAAGTTTGTATCTGTTGCTTTTGATAGATTTTTCTCAGTCTCTAGGTGTCAGCTGGTATACCCAAGGGCAAGTTGCACTGTATTCATCAGTGAAGGTTGAGTGAGGAGGGAAGTGAAGGTGTAAATGAAAGAATAGGGTAAAGCCTCAGATAGGGTCAAATAGAATGAGAGTATGAGTTTGGTAAGGTAGTATATACTAGAGTTTAGAGATAGTGAAAATGTAGTGATATTCTAGTAACCAGTGTAGAGTTTCTGGTATAGTGATATGAAGTGGATTTAATATAAGACAAGGAAGAAAGAAGAAGAAGAGAGAAAAAGATATAAAAGGGAAAGAGGGAAGAGAGTAGGTATGTACAAGGGAAGAAGCTTGGGAGAGGGGTTGGGAAGAGGGCAAAAAACAAACAAGGCATACACACTCACACACACACACACAAAAAAAAAAAAAACCAAAAACAACCTCAACAACAAATTAATGCAACTTTACACAAAAATGACTATTCAGCAGACAGGGCTTCTGTAGTCTCTCTCTGAGTAGATACTGAATGCCACTGGCACCTTTCTTACTGTAAGCCTGGTTCTCTTAGTCTATGCAGATGGTCAGTATCAATGGGGCTGGATAAACTGTTAAGCACAGGTCACCCTCCACACTTTCCACAGATTTGGAGTTTTGGTCTCTTTCTGCCTCCATAGGTGGTGTATGCCTCTGAGATCAAACTCAATGTAAGAGTCTCTGTTCTCCACAACTATAGCTGGTTTGATCTGACTTCTCCCCATTCACCACTATTGGGTAGTTTGTGGTGATCCCGGAGATCCTAATAGTTGTGTCTAGTGTCAAACATAGGTCTTCCCTCACACTCTCCACTGAGCAGAGCTTGAGTCTGTCTGAGCCTCTGCTATGTCCAACAGCAGACCCCCCCCCCCACTCCCACCTTTTCCATGTTGAATCGCAAAGTTTCAGACCCAGGGAGTTTATCAAGACTGTGTGAGTCTCTGGGGGCATTCTCCTGTGGAGACTGTAGCTGGGTGTTCTCCTGTGGGGACTGGAGCTTCACTTACAGTTTTGATGAGCACCGATCTGGATCTCTGGAGGGCTTGGTGGGCTTGGCTGCCACTGTTGCAACTTGCAGTCAGTGTTTGCGCAGGAGGAACTGATGACTTAAATTCCAATGATCTGCAGCTGCTTACTTCAGGTCCTTGGATGTTTTCCTGATCATCCCTGGAGTCAGGTGCAGTGAGGCAAGATGGCGCCACCATAGTGCCCTTGGCTCTGAGGTGGGTGGGTTTCTTTTCTGGTGTTGAGCTCTGCTCTGGATCCCTGGATGGCGTGGTGAGGTTGGCCACCACTGCTGGAAGTTGTAGCCGGTGTTTGCACAGGATGAACTGATGGCTTACACCTCTGATGGTCTGCAGCTGGTCACTTCAGGTCCTTGGTTGTTTTCCTTTTAATCTCTGGAGTCGGGTGCTGCGAGGTAAGATGGCACTGCTGTGATGCCCGCTGCCACAAGGCGGGTGGGTTTTTTTTCTGCTCTCTGATCTGTCTTTTAATCTTTTATTTCTGTCCCTTGTATCTATTGTTTTTATTTCTCTACTGATAGCATTTTCTGGCTTTGTAGAGTGCTGTTTTTGAGGCAATGGAGATCAGGTGTCAGCAGGACTGGTATGTGCTGTTTCCCTTGGTCTCCATCTTCCCCTTTCTTTATCTCAGCACAGCTGAGCTCAGACCCAGCCACTGCCTCTTTCTCCTGTTGCCACAGTCTTCAGTAAAGTCTTCTATGCCCATTTAACCTCGTCAGGTGCAACTTTGCTTTGACACAGGGGAGAAGAAAGTGGATCATTTTGCTTGGGGGCTGCAGAGTGCTGGAGGGTGAGTTCCTGTGTTCTCAGTAATTTTAGGACTTGTTTCCTATGGGTTGGGCCATGAGAAAATGGGGAGGGAGGTCCCAGCCAGCCACAGAAACCAAAGTATTCCTATTAACATTCAAGCCCCAAAGGACCATGAGCACTGCAGGGCACTCCATTGTCATGGGGAACATGGCCCAGTTGAATCTTGACTGACATCCCTGTTTCCTGGGAGGCTCGGGTTGGTCACATGGCCTTGTCCAGGCATTTCAACAGCCAGTGCCTTAGTGGGTTTCCTGGACTCCACTTACAGTGAAGTGCTGAGTTTCACCCTTACTGATGTGTTCTCCTTGTGTGCCGGGAGGAAAGCTCACGGAGCTAGGCTCGGTGGCCCCGGTTACTGAAGCTGACCAGCCCTCGTAGGTCAGTCCTGTGGGAAACCTCACTTCACGAGAAGCAGCAGATGATTTGGCTTTGACCTGAAACTGAAGTCAAAGGTCCAGCTCAGCAGAGTCTCTAATGTGGCTCTCAAAAAAAAAAAAAAACAAAAAAAAACAAAAAAAAAAAAACATGGCATTTTTTCTAGTTTTCAACAGTCTTTTGTAATGTCATATACACATAGCTGATTTAAAATAAATCTTTTCTCTCTGTGTATAATGGCCTCTTAGCATCGTGTTAAGTACATTTTCTTTTCACTTTAAAAATATTTTCTGCTGGGGCTTGAAATTAGCCAGAATTTTTCCCTTTGTCTTTTCAGTCTATGAATACTACAGGAGCCACCCCACACTCTGGCTGCATTAGAAAACGTGGGGACAAATCCTAGACAGGATCATGGCCCCTCCAGGAAGAGCACACTTCCTTACTTTCTCAGGGTGAGAATGATTATGCTTTCAAAACACAGACCTTTGGAGATGATTATAAAATGCTCCCTCTCTCTTGCTTGTGGTACTAGGGGGTTGAAGCCAGGGACATTCTACCTCTGAGCTATAGCCCTGGTGCTTTTTATTTTTTAATTTTGAAATAGAATCTCACTAGGTGGCTGAGAGTCTTGCTACACTGCTGAAGCTGTCTTGGAAAATGTGATCCTCCTGTCTCAGCCTCCCAAGCACTAAGATTACAGGCGTGTGTCACCATTCCTTGATAAATGTTACCTCTTGAAGGCAAACCTGTTCTCAATGTTTAGGTCATGGACAGGGACAGGTGCTTTGGTATTTCTGGGTGTTTATGACTTCCTGAACATTCTTTTCTGGTTTAGACTTGGAAGGAATGGAGGACTGTAAAAAAAGAGCATTATACGAAACAGAAAAAAACATATTTAGCATATTTACTACTAATGGGCTATCACTTACTAGTGAGTCTTAATAGTAAAATAAAAATGTTTAAAGTGGAGCCTGTTTAGTTATGTAGACATAATTCTTGAAATAGGATTCTATCTGTTGATATTTGGCATGTATGATATCTAAAACATGAAATGAATGAATTGCCAACATTTAAACTTCAGAGGCTCTCATATAGAACTTGAGGTTTCTGGCTTCTCCTAGAACTGAACACCTGGTCCTCACAGTCTAAATCCCAGCTACTACTTGCTGGGGCATGGTGGGGCTGGTGGGGCTGGGAGCATGGGGTGTCTTCCCGAGGGCTGTGTTCCAGGCCCTTGGACTTCTTGGCTAGCTCCTTCATCCATCATAGGCTCTTCCAGGAGTGGGGAGCACCTGCCGCTAGGGCTTAGGGGAGGCAGCGGAAGAGAGGGCTGGACCTGGTCTTATCCTGAACCTCCAACACTCTGAGCCCAAAGAAACCTTTCCTTCTCTAAGCAGCTCTTATCAGGCATTTTGGTTATAGTCGCTAAAAAGTGAGGGCTAGCCCAGTGTGGTGGCGCATGCTTCTAATCCCAGCATTTGAGAGGCAGAGGCAGCAGGATCACAGTTCAAGGACAGCCTCAGCTACTTAGTGAGGCCCTTTGCAACTCAGTGAGACCCTATTTCAAAATAAAGAATAAAAAATAGGGCTGGGCGTGTAGCTTGGAGGTAGAATGCCCCTGGGTTCCATCCCTAGTTAAAAAAAAAATTGCTGAGGGCTACCCACAGCCACCGTGTGCCTTAGCGATGGGTCAGACACCACTGGGCCCCTGAAAGAAATGGCCATACCCACTCCTTGTTGCGACACTGAGCCTATTATTACTTCCATGGGAAAGACTCAGAATGTGTGGTTTCAAGAACCGCTTTTGGACTCGGCAGCTGATAGCACCCATGTTGGCTCTGCTCTGACCTTGCTACCTGGCAACTGACTCCCTGCCTTGGTCCCTGCACCAGTCTCTTTCATTCCCAAGTTTGCAGAATCATCTCTTCATCTGCTACTCAGGATGGATACTTGCTGGGCTCTGTGCCCATTCCCAGCCAGCCTGTCTTGAGGGAGAGCCTACTCGGGATAAAGCATCAGGACAGGTTGTGCACTGGGGTGCCCCCAAGATCAGGGAAACTGGGTCCTTCAGTGGTCTTCTGGGTATTCACTCTTTCTTCTTTCTTCCCTCATTCCCACCACCAACTTGATGGAATCACCCATCCTCCAGCTTTGCTCTCGAAACATAGAGCCTTGTAACAAATACAACTTTCAGAGAGTCCAGCTTGACCTTGGCGGCGTCTTCAGACATTGCATAGGGCTCGGGCTAACGAAGCTTGACCCCTGCTTATCGTCCTCTTCACCTGCTCTGGCCTGAGCTCCCCACAGCCCTGGCCCCGGGTCCCACACTGCTCTCCTGGCTCCTCACCTGCGTGGGGGCTCTGAGAACAGCGCTGATGCCTGGTCTGATTTCTCTCTATCCAGGTGCCTGATGCTGATGTCAGGCAGGGCCCTCTGCTCTGACACAGCCTAAGGCTGAGGCCAAAAGTGAGGGGCCCTGGCCCTCACCACGCCACCAGACGCCACTGCAGTGAGACGTACAAAATCATTTCCATGCGTATTATTGGTTTGTTTTCAGTTGAACAGATTGAAAAATAATGGGATGAGAGGGGGAGCTTGGAAGTTTTGCTGCCGTCTGGAGGGAGTTTGAAATGTAAGATTAGACCCAAAGCTCATGTTTAGCTGTAGGCTTTCTTAAGTCACTCAGAATGATGGGCAACTATGTATTTTAAATGTTTTTGTTTCATTCTTGAATTTCTGATTGTTATTTTCAGACTGGATTGAGGCACAGACAGATGGAGTTTTTTGCTTTTCCCCCTAATGGTCTGGCTGATGCCAGGAAATAGTACTCTTTCCCTGATTCTCCTCAGTTATTAAAAAAATAAAGTGTCTTTATGCGTGGGACAATCTGGCAGATCTGTAGGAGCAAATATCTAAAGACAATGAAAAGGTAGCGACAGGCTGGAATCACAGCCCACGGCCAGGACCGGGGTCTCTGCAGCAGCTTATTAGCTGTGCGATCTTGGGCAAATAACTTCATCTCTCTGTGGTCAGGTTTCCTCACCTAGAACATGAGGATTATGAGGAAACTTAGCTGATAGGTTTGTTATGTAAATTAAAAATAATATTTGTAACTTAGAACAACATCCTGGTACTACTTGTTAGAGATAATTAGAGATAACAAGTAATTATAAGAATAATTATTTCTGAGCATATTACTTTCTTTTCTGGGAAGCAGTTGGTAGGAAAGTCTTATTGCCATTGGTCAACACACTGATGACCAGGAGACCTGCTAGTTCCATCAATAACTTGGTACTTTTTGATAACCACTGATGGTCGTCCAGTCTTCCACGTGGAAGGCCTTTGCTGAGTTCTCCTCATGTGTCCACCTGCTCTGCCCTGAGTCCAACGAGGTGGGCCCTGTGCTGCCCACACGCTGAAGATGCTGAGACTCAAAGGGCTTAAGTAGACTTCCAGGGTCACACACAACAAACGTCGGAGCTGGGCGTACACCTAGTTTGTTTATTTATTTGTTTGTTTGTTTTTCACATCTAGTTTAAGTGACCTCAAATATGTGCAGGTCACGGTGGTCCCCTGCTCCCTCTTCTGTGTGTCATCAGCAAATGGTGGGTGGTAGAATGAAGAAATCAAACTAAAAACCACCCACCCCAACCCCTACTGTAACCTGGCTTGCTCTCCAAGGGAGGCCCTGTTTCGCTCTAGGATGCTGTAGAACAGGAACATGACTGTCTTCCCTGGGACCAGGGTGTGGTCTGTGGGACATGGAGGCTCACACCTGCTGAGTGCCAGCTCTGGCCTCGAGGCCGTGGCAGCAGGTAGAGAAGGACAGCAGTGTCTGCTCAGCGGGGCCTTCTGGTAGCTCTTGTGAGCAGAGTTTGCCACACAGGCAAAAAGATCTGCCACAGAGGCCAGGTTCTTTTTATTTATTTATTTATTTATTTATTTATTTATTTATTTTTAATTTAATTTAATTTTTTATTGGTGCAATGTATTCATACATCATAATGGTATAAAGAAAATACTTTTGTAGACATACATGCACACATCGCCTAGTTAGCCCCTACCCGATGCCCACCCCGTTCCCTCCCCATCCCTCCTTCCCATGCTTGGCTTAGTGGTTGACATCTAGTTTTATAGCAATTTTTCCAATATTAACCATGATAATCTCACAAAAGTTTCATTTGTCTGATACCAAGCTTTTGATGACTAAAAGATAACAGTTCAATATTTCTTTTTGCTTTTTTTCTAACCAGAGAATATTTTTTTCTTTTCTTTCTTTCTTTTTTTTTTTTTTTTTTTTTGGTACTGGGGTTCCTAAAAGTCCTTCTACCTCCGGGCTACTCTCCCAGACCTACTTTTTATATTTTTATTTGGAAACAGGGTCTCCTAAGCCAGTGTGCGTGGCTGGCTTCGAACCTGCGTGATCCTCCTGTCTCTGCCTCCCAAGCGCGGGGATTACAAGCATGCGCCACCACGCCTGGCTTTTTCTTTTTCTTTTTTTTTTTTTTTAGGTGAAGCTATCATACATTTATTTATTTATTTTTCAGAAAAAATCTATCCTGATATGGAATATGGACTCTAGATACCCAAAACAATCTCGAAGAAGAACAAAGCTAGAAGATGTATATTTTCTGATTTCAAACCATATAAAGCTACAATAATTGAAACAGTGTAGTACTGTTCCAGAGGCAGATATATAAACCATTGGAGTTAAATAAAAGCCTAGAGATAAATTCTTCCATATATTGTCAAGTTATTTTTGACAAGGTTTCCACGAACATTTGGTGGAGGAAATAATAATCTTTTAACTAAATATTGTTGAAAAATAATAATTACATGAAAAAGAATAAAATTGGACCCTTACCTAACACATATACAAATATTAACTCAAAATAGATAAAAGACCTAAATATAAATCTTAATACTATAAACTTTTAGAAGAAAATCTAGGTCATAAAACCTTACAACATTGAAATTGGCAGTGATTTCTTGGATATGATTCAATGCTACAGGCAACAAAAGGGTAAATAAACTCCCTAAAAAATAAAAAAAATATTGTATATCCAAAGACAACGTAAACAGAGTTAAAAGTTACTGATAGAATGGGATAAAATATTTCCAAATGCTATATCTGAAGGTATATTAATATTCCAACTAGAAATCCTAAAAATGAGCAACAATAAAAGCAAACAATACAATTTAGAGATAGGTAAAAGACTAACATAAATAATGAATCTCCACAGATAACCAATCTTAGTTGTCTGTTGGATGGAAAATCTTATTTCTCGGGTTCTGGTGTGTGTTACCTATTTCTTCTTTGTAGTTAATCTCTTTGAGTATTTTCTCTAGTGCTGGTTTTGAAGACATAAATTCCTTCAGTTTCTGTTTGTCGTGGAAGCTTCTTATTTCCCCATCTAATTTGATAGAAAGTTTTGCTGGGTAGGAAATTTTTGGCTGGAAGTTGTTTTCTTTCAGAGTTTGGAATATGTTACTCCAAGCCCTTCTGGCTCTCATGACTTGGTTTGGGAAGTCTGGAGTGATTCTAATTGGTTTGCCTCTGAATGTCACTTGGCCCTTTGTTTTTGTTGCCTTTAAGATTCTCTGCTTGGCTTCCACATTGGTCATTTTGACAATTATGTGGCGTGGGGATCCTCTTCTCCGATCCTGTCTAAAGGGAGTTCTATAACTTTCCTGGACCTGTGTATCGACCTCTTGCTCTATGTTTGGAAAATTTTCTGCTATTACTTCCATGAAGAGATTGTTGATCCCTTTGGTTTCACCTTCTTTCCCCTCCTCTATTCCAATTATTCTTAGGTTAGCTCTCTTAAAATGGGCCCATATTTCTTCAATGTCAGATTCCTGCTGTCGTATTTTTTTTTTCTAAATTAGAAACTATGCATTCATTTTTTGAATGATCATCTTCTAGGAGCGAGATTCTATTCTCCATGTGGTCTAATTGGTTGTTTGTATTTTTTTTTAACAATTTTTTATTGAACATAAGTAGTATACATTTACACTATATTTGGTGCCCTCTCCCCCCCGCCCCCGTTTTCTCCCCCCCCCCACCAATGGTTGTCCAGGTTAACCATGTCTTATTCATAACTTTACACATGTTCAGGTGTAGACCCTCATTAATCAAGATCGGCCTTTCTCCTCTCCTATCTTTCCATTAAAACTTAGCTAGTATTTCCCCTCTAATATCTGGGGTCCTACTGGTATCCTTTGTGTTTTCTAGTTTGGGCATATTAGAGGAAACATGTGTATCTTCTCCTTCTGTGCTTGGCTGATCTCACTTAACATGATGCTCTCCAGGGCTTTCCATCTTCTTGCAAATGATATAATTTTGTTCTTTTTTATGGCTGAATAGAATTCCATTGTGTGTATTTCCCACAGTTTTGCTATCCATTCATCTGTTGATGGTGATCTGGGTTGGTTCCATATTTTGGCTATTACAAATTGTGCTGCTATGAACATAGGTATGCATATGTTGCTGTATTTATCTGAATTCAACCCCTTTGGAAAGATACTGAGGAGTGGTATAGCTGGATCATATGATGGATCTATTCCCAACTTTCTCAGGAATCTCCACACAGATCTCCATAGTGGCTGAACTAGTTTGCACTCCCACCAACAGTGTAAAAGAGTTCCTCTTTCCCCACATCCTCGCCAGCATTTGTTGTTGTTTGATTTCTTTATGCTTGCTACTCTGACTGGGGTTAGATGGAATCTCAGTGTAGTTTTGATTTGCATCTCCCTGATGGCCAGTGATGAAGAACATCTTTTCATGTATCTATTAGCCCTTTGTATCTCTTCTTTTGTGAAGTGTCTATTTAGTTCATTTGCCCATTTCTTGATTGGGTTGTTTGTTTTGCTAGTGTAGAGCCTTTTGAGCTCTTTGTATACTCTGGATATTAGCCCCCTATCAGAGTGGTGGCGGGTAAAGATCCTTTCCCATTCTGTAGGCTTCCTCTTTAGGTTATTGATAGTTTCCTTTGATGAGAAGAAACTTTTTAGTTTGATGTTATCCCACTTGTTTATTCTTGCTTTAATTTCCTGAGCTTTGGAGGTTTTGTTGAGAAAGTTACTGCCTGTGCCAATATGTTGTAGTGTTGAACCTATGTTCTCCTCTACTAACTTCACCGTCTCAGGTCTAATTTCTAAGTCTTTGATCCATCTTGAGTTGATTCCTGTGTTAGGTGAGATATAGGGGTTTAGATTCATCTTTTTACAAATGGTTAGCCAGTTCTCCCAGCACCACTTGTTGAAAAGGCTGTCTTTTCTCCAGCGTATGTGTTTGGCCCCTTTGTCAAAGATTAATTGACTAAAGATGTGTGGGTTTGTTTCTGTATCTTCTATTCTAATCCACTGGTCAGTATATCTGTTTTTGTGCCAGTACCATGCTGTTTTTACTACTATTGCTCTATAGTATAGTTTGAAGTCTGGGATTGTAATGCCTCCTGCGTGTTTTCTTGTTATTGAGAATTGCTTTGGCTATTCTAGGTCTTTTCCTTCTCCATATGAAGTTCATGATTGATTTTTCTAGGTCTCTGAAGAATGTCACTAGTATTTTAATGGGAATTGCATTGAACCTATAGATCAGTTTTGGCAGAATGGCCATTTTGATGATATTTATTCTGCCTATCCATGAGCACGGGAGATCTTTCCATCTTCCAAGGTCTTCTTCTATTTCTTTCTTTAATGTTTTATAGTTTTTGTTGTAGAGGTCTTTTACATCTTGGGTTAGGTTTATTCCTAGGTATTTTATTGGTTTTGAGGTTATAGTGAATGGAATTGTTGTTTTTGTTTCCTTCATTGTGGGTTCGTTGTTGGCATAAAGAAAGGCCACTGATTTCTTTAGGTTGATTTTGTAACCTGCAACTTTGCTGAATTTGTCAATCAGCTCCAGAAGTCTTTTGGTTGAGTTCTTTGGGTCTTCCAGATAAAGGATCATGTCATCTGCGAATAAGGATAGTTTTACTTCCTCTCTTCCTATGTGGATTCCTTTGATTTCCTTCTCTTGTCTGATTGCTGCAGCAAGAGTCTCAAGGACTATATTGAAAAGGAGTGGTGATAGTGGGCATCCTTGTCTTGTTCCTGACTGTAGCGGAAATTCTTGCAGTTTTTCCCCATTCACTATAATGTTGGCTTTGGGTTTGCAGTATATTGCCTTGATGATGTTGAAGTACTTTCCTTCTATCCCAATTTTTTGCAAAGTTTTTAACATAAATGGGTGTTGGATTTTGTCGAATGCTTTTTCAGCATCTATTGCTATGATGATGTGGTTTTTGTTCTTGGTTCTATTTATGTGGTGAATAACATGTATTGATTTGCATATGTTGAACCAGCCTTGTTTTTCTGGGATGAAACTGACTTGGTCATGATGTATTATTCTCTTGATATAGTTTTGAATGCATATAGCTAGTATTTTGTTTAGAATTTTTGCATCTATGTTCATTAAGGATATTGGTCTGTAGTTTTCCTTTCTTGAGGTATCTTTATTTGGTTTGGGGATTAATGTGATACTGGCCTCATAGAAGGAATTTGGAAGAGTTCCATCTCTTTCAATTTCCCAGAACATGTTATGAAATATTGGTATTAGTTGTTCACTGAAGGTTTTGTAGAATTCAGCTGGGAACCCATAAAAGCCTGGGCTTTTCTTTGGTGGAAGAATTTTTATTGCCATTTCTATTTCTTTGGTTGTTATTGGTTGGTTTAGGCTTGCTATGTCCTCTTGGTTGAGTGTAGGAAGGTTAACTGTGCTTAGAAATCTGTCAATTTCATCCAGGTTTTCAAATCTATTGGAGTATAAATTTTTAAAGTAGTTTCTGATAATATTTTGAATTTCTTTACTATCAGTGGTGATATCTCCTTTTTCATTTCTAATTTTGATAATTTGAGTTGATTCTCTTTTTCTTTTGGTTAGGTTGGCCAGGGGTTTATCAATTCTATTAATCTTTTCAAAGAACCAACTTTTTGTTTTATTGATTCTTTGAATTGTTTTTTTTTGTTCTCTATTTCATTTATTTCTGCCCTAATTTTGATGATTTCTTGTCTTCTGCTGGCTTTGGGAATAGACTGTTGCAGTCTTTCT
Source organism: Muscardinus avellanarius (assembly GCF_963383645.1). Lineage (NCBI taxonomy): Eukaryota > Metazoa > Chordata > Mammalia > Rodentia > Gliridae > Muscardinus > Muscardinus avellanarius. The sequence goes on from NC_137795.1 coordinate 110,272,004, forward strand.
AGGTTCTTTAGTTGTGTCATTAGGTTCTTTACTTGGTGATTCTCTGTCCTTCTTATGTGGGCACTCAATGCAATAAACTTTCCTCTTAGTACTGCCTTCATGGTGTACCATAGGTTTTGGTAAGTTGTGTCTCTGTTTTTGTTTGTTTCCATAAATTTCTTTATTTCTTCCCTAATTTCTGCTCTTACCCATTCGTCATTCAATAGTGTATCATTCATTCTCCATGAATTTGAGTACTTTCTTTCGAGTTTCCTGTTGTTGATTTCTACTTTTATTCCATTGTGGTCTGAAAAGATGCATGGAATTATATTACATTTTTTGAATTTGCTGGTATTTTCTTTGTGTCCCAGGATGTGATCTATTTTGGAGAAGGTTCCATGGGCTGCTGAGAAGAAAGTATATTCTGTAGTTCCTGGTTGAAATACTCTGAAAACATCTATTAGGTCCATTTGGTTTATGGTTTCCTTTAGTTCTAAAGTGTCTTTACTCATCTTTTGCCTTGAAGATCGATCCAGTGGTGTGAGAGGCGTATTAAAGTCTCCCAGAATTATTGTATTTGGGTCTACTTGGGATCTTATGTCCAGAAGGGTTTGTTTTACAAATGTGGTTGCACCCACATTTGGGGCATAAATATTTACTATCATTATATCTTCTTGGTGTATTGTTCCTTTTAATAAAAGGAAGTGCCCTGATTTGTCTCTTTTGATGTGTTTTAGTTTAAAGTCTGTTTTGTTGGATATCAGGGTTGCTACCCCTGCTCTTTTTTGGTCACTGGTGGCATGGTATATCTTTTTCCATCCTTTCACCTTCAGCCTGTGAATGTCTTTGGCTGTGAGGTGAGTTTCTTGCAGACAGCATATATTTGGATTATGTTTCCTAATCCACATTGCCAGTCTATGTCTTTTGATTGGTGAGTTAAGTCCTTTGACATTAAGAGATATTATTGAAATATGATTTTTGTTTTCTGCCATTTTGTGTTCTGTCTACTCTTGGGTGGTGTGATCTTTCTTCTTTACTTAAATGGCCCACTTATTAACTTCCTCTCTTCTCTGATTCTGAAGTCTGCTTCTTTTTTCTTCCTTATGATTTATTTCTTTAAGAATTTTCCCTAGTGTTGGCTTTGAATTCATGAATTTTTTGAGATTCTGTTTATCGTGAAAGACTTTGGTTTCACCATTGATCTTGAATAGTAGTTTTGCTGGATAGATGAGCCTTGGCTGGAAGTTATTTTCTTCCAGGGTCTGAATCACGTCGTACCAGTCTCTCCTAGCATTCCTGACCTGGGTTGTATAGTCTGGGGTGATTCTTATTGTTTTGCCTCTATATGTCACCCATCCTTTTGTTCTCACTGCTTTTAAGATTCCTTCCTTGGCCTCTATGCTGGTCAATTTGGTTATTATGTGGCGTGGAGTGGTTTTTCTTTGGTCCTGTCTCAGTGGAGTTCTGTATGTCTCCTGGACTTGAAAATTCAAGTCTCTTTCCATATTTGGAAAATTCTCTGAGATTATTTCCTTGAAGATATTACAGATACCCTTGGTCTGTACCTCTATCCCTTCCTCGATGCCTATTATCCATAAATTAGGGCGCTTCATATTATCCCATAATTGCTGGATGTTTAGGTTTTGTTGCTGTAAAGATGTCTGTATATTGCTGACTGTGTTTTCGGTTTGGGATGTACTGTCTTCTAATATTGATATTCTGTTTTCCATTTCATCTAATCTTCCAGAGTTTCTTTCTATTGCTGTCTTCATTTCACTTATTGCCTCTTTCATTTCATTCCAGACCTCTTTCTGATTCTTTTTTAGTGTTTCTAATTCACCTTTAACCTCCTCTATACTTGTTTTAAATCCTTTCATCATATTGAACATCAAGATTCTGAACTCCCCTTCTTGCATTTCTAGTAGGTCAGTATTCGTGATTTCTGCTGTCTCTTCATAATTCCTGGTTCTCATATTTATAGCATTCTCTGTCCTGTTTTTCTAATTTCTACCCATCGTTCGTGAGTACTGTGCTTAGTCAAATCTTAATATTAGGAGTTTGGGGGTATTGGTTAGTCAGCAGAGCCTTTCCAGTGTTGAGGGTGGGTGATGTGTAAGGAGCTGGGGTGATTGGTAAAGGAGTCGGATTAGGTAGAGGATATGTTAGGTTGAGAAAGACTTTAAGTATGATAAGGTAATAACTTGCTAGGAATGAGAGAGAGTTAACTACTAGGACTCTTGTCGTTGGTAGAGTAATTATGGATATAAGAGATACTTTGAGTATTAAACCAGGAGGTATATTATGGGGAAAAGTTTTGGGGGAGAAAAGTATGTAGGTTAGTGTGGGTAGGTTTGTAAATAGGGATGATGGAAGGAGCAGACAGACATAAAAAAAAAAAAGAATCCACACAAGATACCAAGACTATTATGTAATCCAAGAAAAATGAAGGAAAACCAATCAAAGGAGGAGAGTGAAAAAAAAGGAAGGGAAGAGGAAGAAAGAGGAAAAAAGAACAAGAATAAAATAAAAGGAACTAGCAGCTGTGTGAAATAAAAAAAATAAGGCAAACTATCCAATGTATGTATATATATATATATATAACAACAAGTTAAAGTAAAAGAAGTGTGGGTTAAAAGAAAAAAAATAAAACAGCAATAACCCTACCAAAACAAAAGCACTGTAAAAGCAAAATAAAACAAAACATCCACATTAAAAGTAAAACAAATAGTCCTCCTTATTTACGCATATGGGGTCAGGTCCAAATAATATGTGCGTATCTGATTGCTTTGGTAGCTTTCAGAATACCATCCAATGTCTCTTAGTTTTCTTTGTACTCTATTTTTATCTTCTTAAGTCACTCTGGGTGTTTGGACACCTTTCTCTCCTTTAGCTGCTTTAGGTTTATGTGTCCGGATGTCTGATTTCACTGTTATTTGATTCTGTACAATTCACAGGTTCTGAGAAATTCTAACCTGTGGTCAGCACCTCTGCACTCACCACCCTAGCCTCCAGCCTGTGCTTCCCTATAGCAGGGGTGGAGAATGACCAAAGTATAATTGGAACCTCCCCCTGAGGTCCTGAGAAGATTTTGTGGCCTGATGGATTTTCTTGTGTCTCTGGAAATTCCAGCTGGGCTAGCCGGTGTGGTCCCAAGATGTACCCTGGGCAAATGGATGCTGGTTCCTGGATGCCCACACTTACTGCCAGAGCTCTGCCTATTCTGAGAGTGCAGGCTGGATGCGCTGCTAATACTGGACCCAAGTGAGAGTGGATGCAGCTGTCTATTGCTGCTGGTATGCTCTTCCAAGGTGTATTGAGCTGTGTTCTCGCTTAGCACTAAGCCTCTGGCTACCAGGAGGGTGGGAACACCCAGCGGTGGGCCAGGGGTGCAGGGTAGGTGCTCAAGTGTCCAGTGCGCGTTGTCCAGCAATGGTCTCTGCCTCCCACGGGACGTAGAAGCTGGGGGTGCCCCAAGGAGATTTCCAGGTCACCCAGGGCTTTCGCAGCCTGGAAGGCAGGCTCTGGCAAGGTGGCAGGGGCTAGACACACAAGCAGACTCCAATTTAGGGGTGGCAGTGTACAGGTCCTGACTTCCAGCAGGGGACCGTGGCGCCGGCAAGTTGCGTGAGGAGAGTGCTCGGATCTGAGGCTTGAGCCCATGCTGGGGGGTTGAGGCTGCGCACACTTTAGGACCCCAACTTACCAGGGCGCCCTCAGGTACCTGACTTGGTGCAGGAATCTGTGGGAGTCTCTATGCAGTTGTGATCCGGTCGCTGGTGGGCACACAGAATTCTGGTGGCTGCTGCTCGCTGCTTAAGATGCGGTCCTAAGTCCGTTTTTAGTCCCGAATTATCTTGCCGTGGTAATATCGGGCAGGCAGCTCCTTGGGCAGCTGCAAAAGCAGCCCACCGATCAGCGTTCCGATCAGTGTTCCAATTGTATCTGCAGCAGGTCCCGTGTCCGATCTTTGTTCTTCTTCTTCAAGTTCAGGGTTCCGCCGAGGTACCTGGATGTGTTTTGGTTCCTGGTATGTATTTATTTTGTTGATTTAGACACTGCTTTCTAAGTATTTAAACTTTATTTGCTTCAGCTACTGAGAAGTGCTGTGTCCCTCAGTCGCCATTTTGAAAAAAAAAAAACGTTGTTTGTATTTTGAATTGAGGACTTTACTTCATTAATTGCATCCTTTATCTCTCTTTGGCTCTCTCTGAATTCTTTTCGAAACACCTCTATTATTTCTACAGTTATTTTCCTGATTTTATCTTCTATAAATCTCTGAATTTCTGTTTTATCAGGTTCTGATGTTGTGGGGTTGTGGGCATTCATTGTTCCATTGTTATTCCTCTTTCCCATGATTTCGGAAGTTTGTGCCTTCTCTGGGTTCTTCCCTGGGTCACTTCGACTTCACTTAAGGTGCTGTGGATCTCGACTCTATGGTATCTCAGTTCCCACTACTCCTTTACTGGGTTGTATCACAGAGTCTCAGACCCAGGGAGTCATTCGAGGCTGCTTTGGACCATGGGGAGTGCCAGGTTGGGTGTTTTCCTATGGTGTAATATCTCTGCCACCACCACTCCCCACTGGGTCAAGTCCCTGGGATTACAGTACTGGGATTTCTCCTCTAGGGGCCCCAATTTGACTCACTGTTGAGTGCGCAGATGGAGCTGTCGTGGACTGGGTGAATTCGCTGCTGCTGCTGCCGGTAGCAATATGGCGCCACTGCTGCGCCCTCGGCCGTGAGGCTGGCCTATTTCTTTTCTGTTTTTGAACTCCATTCTGAGTCCCTGCAGGGTGCGCTGAGCCCAGCCCCTGGGAGCTTTAGATGCTCACTGCACCGAGAAATCTGCCGAATCCCGCCCGGCTGTTCCGCAGCGGCTCACCTCGGCTCGCTGTCCGCCGCTCCTCTCTGGAGCTTGGTGGGCTGTTGAGTGCGTTGGTCTCGTGCCGTCCGGTGAACTCGCCGCTACCACCAGCAGTAAGGCGCTGCTGCCGCGTTCTCGGGTGTGAGGCCGGCGTATCTCCTCTCTGGTTTCTGAGCCCCGTTATGAGTTCCCTTCCTCTCTGGAGCCTGGTGCTGCAAGGCAAAATGGCGCCCACCACTTCACGCCGCGGCTCCGGCTGCAGCACTGCAGACTGGTTTCTGGTGTCTCATTTTTCCAGCTCCTTTTCTCTTTCCCTTAAAATTACATTTTTTGTTTCTCTGCTGATGGTGTTTTCTGGCTATGAAAGGCGCTGATTTTGTGGTAATAGAGATTGGTTGTTAGCAGGGCTCGTAAGCCCCGTTTTGCTCCGTCGCCATCTTTCTGGAAGCCCTCTTTTTATTTTTAAAAATTAAAAAATTTAAAATCTTATTGGTACACTACAGCCTCACATCATAATGTGGATCATGTTGACAATGGTACACATTCACACAGTGCTTGTTGCCCCCCCCCACTTCCCCTTCCCCCTCCCAACAGTGAGTGTTCAGGTTTACCATGCTACATTCACATCTATACACATATTCAGATGCAGCTCCTCCATTACTCAGCCTCAGCCTCTTCCTCCCCTGCCCTTCCTTTCTTTCTTTGCTGAGGTTTCCCCTCCATTATCTGGAGTCCCTCTGGTATCCCTAATACTCCTTAGCTTCAGCATATTAGAGAAAACATATGTCCTCTTTCTGTGCTTGGCTGATCTCGCTTAACAGTAACGTTCTCCAGTTCCTTCTATCTTCTTGCAAATGCTATTATTTTATTCTTCTTTATAGCTGAATAGAATTCCATTGTGTGTATTTCCCATTATTTTGCAATCCATTAATCTGTTGATGGAGATCTAGGTTGGTTCCATATTTTGGCTATTACAAACTGTGCTGCTATGAACATGGGTATGCATATGTTACTGTAGTTCTCTGATTTCAACCCCTTTGGAAAGATACCTAGGAATGGTATAGCCGGATCATATGGTGGATACATTTCCAGTTTTCTTAGGAATCTCCACACAGATCTCCATAGTGGCTGAACTAGTTTGCCTTCCCACCAACAGTGTAAAAGAGTTCCTCTTTCCCCACATCCTCGCCAGCATTTGTTGTTATTTGACTTCTTTATGCTTGCCACTCTGATTGGGATTAGATAGAATCCCAGTGTAGTTTTGATTTGGGCTCTGCACTTTCCAGGCCTGTGTTCTGCACCTTCCAACCCCGGTCTCTGTGCCTTCTGGCCCAGGTCTCTGTGTCTTCCTGCACTGCTCTTTGTGCCTTCTGGCTCTGGGTCTCTGCCTCCCTACCCTCACTGGTGGAGGGTGTCCACTGTAGTCTCAGAGTGACTCCTTGTGACCCTGTGCAGGTCCCATGCCGTGGGCGCTATGGGCCTTTCCTGTGTCTCTGAAGGTTCTAACTGGACTACCTCCAGGATGGGCCACCAGATCTTATCCCTCAGGGGTCCCCACAGCTGCTCTGGGCAGTTGTCTGGTGACTAACACAATGCAGTTACCTTGCTGTCCTGCCGGCCAGGTCTCGAGCACACAGTGCGCCACTGCAAGTGCTGGCTTCTGGTGAAAGCGCAGGATTTTGGATCTTTTTCTCTGCATGGTGCTGGTTGCTCAAGATATTGAAGCTCTGCTGCTGCTTTCTGCACTTCAAGTTCTTGGATTACTTGTTGAAATTTCTTGGGGCTGGGGAGCTGGAGCCGGCAGTCATGGTTTGGGCCAGTGGCCCGAAATGGCACCGGCTGGCACACCAGGTCAGTCCAGTACACAATTCTTTAAAAAAATTATCTCAGAGTTTATGGGCCTGTCTTGTTGAGCGCTGGTCTGGATCTCTGGAGAGTGTGGTGAACTCAGCTGCCACTACTGGAAGTTGTAGCCAGTGTGTGAGCAGGAGGAACTGATGACTTATAATTCCCATGATCTGCAGCTGCTTTCTTCAGGTTGAGTCAGGTTCTAAAAAACATGGGACATAAGCATTCTGGTCATTTCTTTCTGTAATATCACCACCTAAGCCACGTTGCCCCAGAGTTAGCCTGAGCACAGCTACAAAGCCATGTCCCTTGGGTCTCCACATTCTCCATGTTATGGGCGTCCTGGAGCAGAGAGCCTTTGAGGCTGCAGGAAGTTACCTGGGCTTAGAGAGCCCACGTAGGACACTATTTTTCTTGGAGAAGGTTCTAGCCTAGGCCATGAGTCCCTAAGCTAAGAGCACTGAGGAGGAGCCCTTCACCTTCACCTGTGGGTTGAAAGCTGGGCTTCAGGTCTGTGAAGCACTGGTGCTGTGCGTGGCTCCTACTCAGGGCCAGGGACGTATCCAGAGTGCTGACCGCCCTCCAGCTTGTTGGTCACCTTGAGAAATGCTGGCTGCTTGTCTTAATTCAATGAAACAATAACTCATGCTCCTCAGTCCACAGACTGGGAAGGACTCATTGCATCTGGGGAGAGAGGACAGGAAAGAACCCTTTTTCCCTGATGGAGAAACAGAATAAAGCCCTAGCTCAGACCAGTAGAGACTTCTGCCCCTGGAAGCACTGAGAGGCCCCCTCAGGAGACCCAGGGACACAGTTTCGCCCAAGAGTCAGGCTGAGGCAGAGCGTCAGAGAATGCATCTTCCCTTGCCAGCGGAAAAACCATTACATGTTATGGTTTGGATTTAAAATGATCTTGAAAGCTCCAGTCTCAAGCATTACAGCCAGGTTCAGAGACAGGGCATGGCTGGAGGTCAGTCCCTGGGGTCATGGGCTTGGGGCTGTATCTGTCCCTTCTCCCACCCACCTGATTCTACCGTCATTAAGCTGAGGCCACACCCTAAGCCCTGACACCGAGCTGTCCCTGCCTGGGGATCTGGCTGATCAAGGACTGACTTCTGAAATCATGAGCCCTTGCTGGGAACGATTTTGATCTGGGTTTTCTAAACTCCAGAACTGTGAGAAAATAAATACGTGTTGTTTTGTTATAGCCCCTAAAACAGACTAACATTCTTTACCAGCCAGATGATAACAGAGTGGCATCTTTGAAATGCTCTGAAAATTAACCTGTCAGCTCAGTATTTTATACCCTACAAAACTGCCTTTCATAATGGAAGAGGACATAGACTCAGGCAGAAACTGAATTTGTCTCCAGCAGACCTGTACTAAAATAAGTGTTAAAGAAAATTCTTTAGGCAGAAAGAGTATGGTTTTAGGCAGAAATCTGGATCTATAATAATGAATGAAGAATATTAGATATGGCACAAATGAAGGTACATGTGAATTTCTTTTTATTTTTCCTTATTTTTAATTGCTCTAAAAGATAATTGTCTAAAGCAGGGAGAATGCCGGTATGTTCTGCATTCATAGCCTATGCATGAGCAGCCCAGGCCATGGGGAGGAATCAGGTGTGTGCTGTTGTAAGGCCTTTATGCTACACAGGGTATGACATGATGACATTTCAAGGTAGAATCTAATTAAAGACATATTGCAATCTTTAGGATGCCCATACAAAACAAAAAGAGAGGTATAAATAACCCAATAGTGAATAAAATATATAATTATAAAATATTCAATTAATCCAAAAGAAGGTAGGAAATGGGGAAAATAAGACAAGATCATATGGAACAAATAAAAAACTAGCTTCTAAGACAGTATAATATTAATCCAACCGCATCAGAAATAATATTAAATATAAATGATCCAAACACAGCATTAAAAGGCAGATTATCAAACTGAATAATAAAGGAGGCCTACCTATACACTATCTACAAGAAGTCTACTTCAAACACACAGATGCAGATAAATTCAAGGTACAAAAATGCAAGAAATGTTCCATGGAAACGTCAATCAAATGGCTTGGCTCTACTACGCCGAATTGTCGTAGATTTCACAAGAAGGACTTTATCCCAGTGAAGAGGAATGTCCTTGAATACTAACGGAACCAATTCTACAGAGGATATAGAAACCCTAAATATATATGTAGCTAAACAACATATCTGTTGCCAAGGCTTTTAGATTAAAAGCCTTATTAAAAATCTACAATCATGGCTGGGGAGGTCAGCAAGTTGCAACACTCATATACCCTGGATTTGCCTGCTTCCAAGTGGGCATTTGTACGAGATGTTCTGAAAATTGTGCTTGCTGAGATTCTTTAATTTTTCATGAAACACTTCAGGGCACCAATGTTTCCAAGGCACTTGTTTCGAGACAAGTGGTCTGGAGTCTTTTTAAGTAAAGGCTATTAAGAGGGCGTGGAGTGTCGGGTTCTGTGGTTGTGAGCATGGTGTCGTGTGAGTGCTGTGGGTCCCACTGGTCTGGCCACCACAGTGGGGTGTGTAGCCAACACAGAGTGAAAAAACAGCTCTTTAAGTGGATGGCTCAATTTGTGTGTGGCGGGAGCATCAGTATTTACAACTGCTTCACTTATAAGTAAAATGTCTCTTTTCAATAAAACAGTCATTCTTTGGGGGGCACCTTACCTACTTAAAACATTTAAACCTGGCCTCTCAATTTGCATCCACATCCCCTGTGGAGATGACAGTGAGGATGACTGGCACTGACACCTCGAGGGACCTTCCTTTGGAATAGATTATATCTTCGTTTTCTGCCGTGACAGTGCCCAGAGTTTGGGTCTTTGGGGGCTGGTGATGCCATCTAATCCTCTAGGCCAAGAAATCCAATGGGGGTAGGCCCAGGCTCCCTGTGTCCAGGTGAGAGCTCTCCCTCCCAAGTTAAGGAGCGCTGGGAATCCTCTATCCCTTTGAGGTCTGGAGCAACCCACCCAGTCAGATGGAAAATTGGGTTAATGAGACAAACTGTCTGAAGGCAATGCCAGGACATTTATTCCTGGGAGTGTTTAGAAATCCAACACAATTAGCTGGACAGCGGCCATTAACAACCTGGCAGCTGGCCTCTGTGTGCAGAGCTCCTGCCCCTCTCCTGCTCCATTCCCCTCCTCCACCTCTCTCCTCCATGTCAAGTGCAGAACTTCCCATGACCTACATGGAAGAAGCTCCCAGAGCTGCAAACTCTGAACACGAGTCAATGTGGGACAAACTCCACGAACTTTTAGAAATATAGCAATTTTTGTAATACTCAAAAAAATGGAAGCCAAGTAAACACTTGGCCTCAGGAGATGCCAGGGGTGTTGGAGGTATATTTTGTTGTCTGACAGGCCTCATGGGTTGGAGAGGCTTCTAGAAGCCACTTAGTTTGCCTTCCGCTCCCCTTACAGCTGTGCTCCAAGTCCTCAGCCATGCAGAAGCCTTTGCTGTGAAGGCTGGTTGAGCTTGAGGCTCATGGAGGTTGGTTTCGCCCTTCTATCTCCCTTGTTTCTGAGTATATTGGACCCCAGGACATACTGATACACAGTCATTCTCTTGAGAATCAAATGGTTTGATTATAAGTCCCAACTTACTCTCCGTAAGGTACCATCATTGTTAACCATCTTCAGTAGGTATCTAGGTCCCCAAATTCTAAACACAACACACACCTTAGAACAACTTAAACAAAGTCATCAGTCTCTCCCTCTCTCACACAGTATCTTTAATAACAAATTTAAAAGATTTCCCACCTGAGCATCCTTTAACAGAATCTGGTTCTTATCTTACAGAAAGAAGGCTTACTAACTGGAAACTTCTCAGAAGATATTGCCATGTCCCTTCTGCGTTGTCTTGGATCCAAGTAGAACATTCACTCCCAAATAACTAATAACCCTGTTCCTGGCACCTGTTATTAAGAAGGATTTGGGAAGGAAACTTGGTGGCTTTTGGCCAAGGTGTTCCTAGCAATTCAGTGAGTCTTCCTGGCTGCCCACACAGAAGTGTCGGGGGCCAGGGCGGTAGAGATGGAGGGTTCCTTTTGATTCCAGAGTGATAGCTCAAGTGTAAGGAAAAGATATTCTCTGAGGGAGTGTGAGAGCTACTCTGATCTGTGTCTCAAATCAGAACTGTGGTCTCTTGTGGCAGCCCCACAGGCATCGTTTTTGGCTCTCATTGGAAATTCAAGTTACCGGTGTCTCTGAGCTCAGAGAAGCAAAGCCACAGCCTCCAGGCCTCGGACCTCCAGGAAAGGTGCATGGTTACGAGGATGACCTTCTGCTTGGAGCAGGCTTCCTGGGGGAGAGCGCCAGTGTGTTGGCCAGGCTCAGCGCTGACCATGGAGGCAGAGAAAAGGCTTGGTTCCCAAGTCCCAGCGGCTGAGCCTATACTCTGGTGACTTTCCATACCAGGTCATCTCAGCTCTTCTTCACAGTCCCAGGTCACCTGCTGGCGGACTTTAGGGGAGGTTTGTGACCTTTGGAGAGTGGATCCTCTTTACTTAGTCCAATGATTGAAATGCCAGTCTCTTTAGAAACCCTCACAGATACACCCAGAAGTAACGCTTCACCAGCTATTGGGTATCCCCTCATCTAGTTAGTTGACAACTAAAATTAACCATGGCACTATCATTTCTGACTTTTGTCTTCATTGGTTAGTTTTTCCCTCTTCTTGAAGTTTCTATAAATTGCATTTTTAGTTATGCAGCCTTCTTCTTCCCCATCATATGTTGACGAGATTTGTCCATGTTGTGTGTCCCCTATTTTCATTGTCAGGTGTTGTTCCAGTGCACAATTGTACCATAGTTATTCAAACATGCTCTGCTGTTAGCAGGCAGTTGGATTGTTTCTAGTTTGGGGGCATTAAAATAAAGACATACCTGGGAATGGAATCAGTGGTTGTTAGGATAATAGTATGTTTCCCCATCAGTAGCGACTTTAGTGGCTCCCAATCCTCACCAACACTGGGCATCACCAGGCTTTTTAATTTGAGCCATCCTGTAAGTGTGCACACTATCTCTGTGTGCACACTATATCTTTAATTTGCATTTGCAATTTCACTGGTGAGTAGTGATACTGACAGCTTTTCACATGCTGTTGGCCGTTTGACTATCTGCCTTGGTGATTGCCTGTTTAAGTCTATGCCAATTTTACAAAATGGGTTGTTTGTTCTTTACCTGAGCAATTCTTGTAGGAATTTTACACATTGTATAAAGCCTCTGTCAGAGGTAAGTCTATATCTCCCAGTCTGTGGCTCACCTTTTCAATCTCATAATGGTGTCTTTTGTTGAATGAAAGTTCTTAATTTTAGTGCAGCCCAGTTTGCCAGTATTTTCTTTTATGGTGAGGTTTTTATTTTCAGTGTAAGAAACTTTCCCCTTCCTGTGAGGCTCTTCTGCTTTCTATCTTTCCTGGAAGCTGTGTTGTTTCATTCTCCACAGCTAGGTCTATGGTGTAGTTTGAATTAGTTTTTATACATGGTACAGGTGAGAAGACGAGGTTCTCCACACAGCTGTGCTGCCGCTGGCTGTGTCTTCCAGCGGCTCCTTTGTTCTAATTCACTTGTTGTAAGTTTGTGCATAGGTGGTTTTTCTCTAGGCTTTCTTCGGTTCCATGGGTCCAATTCATCTAGTCTTTTGCCAGAAAGGGTTGAACTTTCAGTGCAGTTTATTAAACCTGAAGATTTCCCCAGTGTTGGAGAAAGAGAAGCAGACTCTTGACTTGATGATGTCTGTGGGTCCCAGTCTTTCATTGTTGGTGTTGGGCCAGCACAGTGGGGCTTTGGTGGCTTTCCGTGTCATCTTGTGTTCATGGCCCTGGCTTGTGCCCATTTGCCTTTCCTGGAACCGTCTGGGTCTCTGTCTCTATACTGTTCCCTCTACTACATCTGTGTCACAAATTATCCCCAGACTTAGTGGCTTACAAACTGATCATTCCTACTACTCACAAATCCCAATTCATTTGGGAGCTGGTGGGATGGCCTGTGCTGGCCCACTGTGCCTCGGCTAGGGGAGCGTGGATGCTGGGCTGGGCGCTTCTGCCCTGAAGCTGGTGCTGGATGTTGCCTGAAGCCTTGGCCAGGACTCTGCGATGGAACACACTCCTGGTGGCCTGGGCTTTAAGGAAATATGGCGACTGGGTTGTTTCAAGGACACATACAACTTGTGCTTGAGAGACAGAAAACGTGGTATTTTATAACAGCTCTTTCTGTGGTTTGGATGTAATTTTGTTATCCCCCAATGGTCCACGTGCTGGAAGCTTTGTCCTCGGCATAGTGTTGGGAGATGGTGTGGGACCTGCACAAGATGGCCTGATGGGAGGTCCTTGGGACAGTGGGGAACTGCGCTTGGAAGGAGCCAGGTGGCTCTCTTGGGACCCCTGACCTCTCAGGTTGTCATAGGAGGTTGACATTGGCCCCTGAGACTCCCTCCTGCTTCCTCCCTCTCACACACACTCCTGCCATTGTGATCCCGAGGTTCCCACAATAGCTGAGCTGATGCCTGCACCTCTGGAATTATGAGATAAACAGCCTCTTTTCTTCAGAAATAACTTGCCTTGGGTGTTTTGTTATAGTAATGACATACAGACTAATGCAGTTATGGGGGTCTCACAGGGTCACTTCTGGATTCTACTCAAGGAGACAGTCCTCAACCCTTCCTGGGTTCAAGGTAAATAGATTTCCCTTCTATTTATTTATTTATTTATTTATTTATTTATTTACTTATTCTTTGGTCTGAGGATTGAACCCATTTTACCTCTGACCTATACTCCAGCCCTGTTTTTTTTTTTTCTAGTTTGAAACAGGGTCTTGCTAAGTTTCTAAGGCTGGCCTTGAAATCACGATTCTCCTGTGTCAGCCTCCCAAGTGTTGGGAGCACAGGTGTGTATCACGGTGCCTAGCACGTGTCTCCTCTTGTTGGAGAGGGGCAGGATTCTGAAGAGCACATGCAACTTGAATGAGAGCTGTGGGCATTTCTGAAAAAATGCATTCTGCTCACAAGTATTATGGTCTGGACACTTCCTGAGCCTCCCCACCCTCCCCTGCTGGCTCGTCTGTCCTGTCTTCCTCCTGGACTGCAGACTGTGGCTCACAAACAGGATGAATGGGGCGCAAGTTGCTTCTTTTTACAGTCTTGTCTCCAAACAAACAGAGCGATCAAAGGTGAGCATGTCAGCCTGACAGGCCCTGGTGGGGCCCGCCAAGTGAAGAAACATGTCTGTGGGGTCTGTACTTCCAGATTTTCTCCTACCATCAGCAAAACCAGTGAGATTCAGGGACTCATAGTGAGATTTAAGATGTTCGGTCACACAAATCAAAAACCACAGGTCTTCTGGGGTTAACCAGGACAAATTTATGATGGAGAAATTATGTTTTTCTTTTTTTTTCTTTAAAGATTCTGTGAGATGAGCCAAGATTTCTCTGCCTGAAGGGCAATTTTTCCTTTGGAGATTTTGTGTTTCTTGTCAAGGTGAAAGGTGCCGTTGGTGACCTTGTTTATGACTGAGAGAGCAATATATTTGCAAGGCGAAGTTCTTCCCAGAAAGTTAGTCTGTCCCTGACTTTTGTTGCAAAGCGGCTGTGATTTACCCACAAGCTACACTTTTCCGACAGAAGGGATGATTAAACTGGTCAACAATTGAAATATGACACAGAGCAGACCTGATTGCTGAAGCCATGTGACTCCAACAGAGAGTCTCCACCGGGGCCTGGTGACCCTGGGCCAGGTGTTTTGAGAAAATTTCTGAGATAAATGGAAAAACAAAGGAGATCGATGGACATGGAAGGAATAAATCCCGATTCTGAAGCTGCTAAAAGTCAGTTTGGGGGTAACTCTGAGATGAAAATGAACGCTTCACCAACATTTTAAAAAAGGTGCGAAACATGATATAAAGCATTTACTATCTTTGCAAAGCAACAGTGAAACACTGGTTATGGAAACTCAAAATTAATGGTAGCGCTGATAAGAAACATGGGTAGGTAAGCAAATCTGCTCACTCAGCAAACTACTATCAACATTGCTAGGCACTGTCCAAATCTCTCACAAATACCGAGTTAGGATGGCTGTTGTTGGCCTCACACCCATGGTCTTGCGGGGAAGCATGGTTGGACAGATATTTAGGCCCTAATTGCTGGGCCTGTGCACGTGACCTTGTATCACAGGACCTACTTCGCAGCTACAGTTCAGTTATATAGGTCTTGAGTTGGAAAGATTAGTTTAGGTTTTGTGGACGGGCTCTAAAGGCAACATCTTTTAAGGAAGAGACAGAGAAGTTCTGGCTACAGAAGGCCAGAAACAAGATGCTACTCTGCTGGCTTTGAAGATGGAGAGAGAAACAAGGGGTCAAAGACTGTAAGAAATGCAGCTCTCAGGTTGGAAAAGGATGGGGGGCCTGACGACAAGTTTTTTTGCCCACTGAAAGCCTTCCAAACGCTGGACCTCTAGAGCTAGGAGAACGCCTCAACGCCTCTGTGCCGTTGGAAGAGCATTTGTGATAGTTACAGCAGCCACAGGAAACTAACGCAGGAGCTTACACTTAGTAGACACCTATGAAAGGCATTTGGAAGGAATGTCCTGCCACTTTTCAGGAAATGATTATCTTCTGACTTAGGACAAATTAAATATCCCCATTTGTTTATTTCTTTGACTTTAGGATCTGTTGATTGGTCAATACTCAAATGCCTGTGAAGTGTAGCAATTTCGGCCTCTTCATTACTCTTTTTTATTTTTTATTTTATTTATTTATTTTTTTACTGAAAGTCTTCATTACTCTTGCTAGAGGAATTTCATAATGGTCTGAATAAAGGAGGGGAGAGATTCATTTAAGAGAGTTTCCCACTTTGGGATACATAAACGGTTATGAGACTGCAAGAAAAAAACCCACCCTTTTCTATAGAAGTTATAAAGTCACGTAGAAATCGAATGGTATACATTTTGCAACTGGAGCTTAGGAGTCCATTTTATAACTTGGACACACATGCCATTACGTTTTTCTCTTGGAGGTATTGGCTTCTTATTTTTCCTTTGTTTTAAAGAAAAAAACTTGCCGAGGGAAAGCCAGCCAGTGGACTAGATTATGAAGTGTTACCCCAGACAATAGGGGTGGCAGAGTGGACCATGCATCAGGGGGAAGAAAGAATATGCCCACTGCCAGTGTGTGCTTGCCCTGGTTTTATGATGTGCATGCATCCCTCTGTGCAGAAGAAAATTGATTTTCTGAGTTATTTTTGATTTCATAAATTTTTATTGGCGGCTTCCCTGAAATCTTTTTCTAACAGTACTATTTTTAAAAAACAAATAGATTGAAACTTACACATCCAAACGATTTTTGTCCCCACCAAATGTCCCTCTGGGTTATGCTGTCTTAATATTACTATTTTGCAGCTTGGCGGGTGGCACATTCCTGTAATCCTAGTACTTGGGAGGCTGAGTCAGGAGGACCAAAGTTCCAGTGCCAGCCTTGGCAATGTCGTAAAACCCTGTTTTAAAACAAAAAAATAAAAAAAGGGCTGGGGGTATAGCCTGAAGATAGAATGCCCCTGGGTACCCCCCCACCCCCACACTCACACACACATAAATAAAATATATTATTATTTTAGGTAAAGACAGACTACTTCACACATATCAACAGATCCAAAGCGTGACTTGAATCAAGATTGAGTTGCATTTGTGTGTGTGTGTGTGTGTGTGTGTGTGTGTGTGTGTATCTGTTCTGCATGTATATTTCATTGAATTCAAGTTCAGTAATATTGCAAGAAACTTGTTGATTTTTGTCTTGCTGAGAAAGAAGCTGCCAGTTAAATAACGACAATTTTCTTTATAGAATTTTTTTTTGTATTTAGTGCAAGAGGTATTTTAGCCTTCTTTAGAGGGATAGTTTTTTTTTTAAGGTGCATCACTCTGTGCTGGGTCCTCATGTGCATACAGGAGGGACCAATCACCCTTACAAGGGTGTTCATTCTGTCCAGGAGGGGCAGCCCTCAGGGCCCGCTCAGCTCCCACAGGGCCCCCATCTCTTGGGGTCTTCCTCTTGGAGCTTGCTGTAGCTTATGGATTTTGGAGGGACGTGCACATTCAAACCATAGCACCATCCCTTGACTGAGGGTGATTCAGGGCTAAAAGAAACACTGACCTCAGATATGTTACAATGGAAAAAAATATGCCTTTTGGAATCCCAAACCTTAGTTACGTTTGTTTAAAATTGTAGCTTTCCTTTTTGTTGTTGTTTTTTGTAGTGCTGGGATTTGAACCCAGGGCCTCAGGCATGTCACACATGTAATCTACTGCTGACCTACACCCCAGCCCCAAGAGTCTATGGTTTTAAATCCACATCTGATATCTTTGTGAGCTGCCGATTGCAGCTGTAGTGACTTCCCATATTATGAATAAATTATAGCTTAGAAAGAGACTCACTCACGGTCAGACGCATCCTAGGCCACTGGCCCAGAGTCAGCAGGAAGGTCGCTGGTATTTTCTTCTTGTGGCAGTGTGTTCACTGCAGCGTAGTTTTGAGAAACAAGAGCGTATGCAGGCACATTTAGGCAGCCGAACGCTCTTGCTCGGTTTTAGTGTTGATTCCCGCGTGGCTGAGGACCACCGAGGAAGCATTTGTGCATGTTCAGTGGGATAGAAAAGAGTCTTTATATATTCAACTTAGCATTTTCAAATGGTAATTGACTTTTTAGACAACCGAAGATGATTTTGTTTCTTTCCTTTCCTCTCTCCTTCTTGCTAATTTATCCTCAAATGTTACCCCCCATAGGAATGAATCCAGTTTTTTTTTTAAAGGTCTTTAAAACACTTTCATTTAAAAACCTAATTTGCAGGGACTATTGATTTAATGAGCCTGAGGTCCTTTGTTGGATTACTAATGCCTCCATGTTCCTTTTTGGAAGTGGAGAAGGGGGATTCGAGTAGAGGAAGATTATTAGCTCAGCTCCAAGACAGTGCGGGTGAGGTCTCCTGGGGACGTCCGCTCTGCTTTTCTGCCTGTGCTTAACTCCTGCGTCCCTCTCCTCGCCCGACTCCTCCAGAAGCCGCATCAATCATTGCTAAGCACCGAAACCTCTGAGGGTGAGGAGAGGAGGCATCATAGGATGCTTTTCAGACAGCGAGCTGATCCTTTTGACTTCTGTAGCTGAAGCGGAGGAGTCGCCAAGGAGAGAGGACTTCTGGGGCTCGTAATCTTAGTCTGCTCAATCATTTCTAAAGCACACGTCTGACATGATGGTGGGGACCTCAGAGACAAAGAGGAAATTGTCAGGGTTCTGCCTCTGGCCTGTTTGCCCACTGGTGGTAGGAGCAGATGTAACCACTAATGGCTTTAGTCCAAGGTGGCCCATTATTTAATAGCAGGGTATAGAGGGTGGAGTGGGCACCCAGAGGAGTGTGTGCCCCAGTCTGAGTAGAAAACTTTATGCAACAGACTGAGAAATTCTCTTGGCTCCAGTTGACTGGGATGGACTTCAAAAGGGCAGGACTTTGGGCAATTTGAGGTGGGACCTTCCTGAAGACCCAAAGTCCCATCTGTCACGGATTTGTCTTTGCTATACCAGGTCTCAGTGTTCTTCCTTCTTCCCTAAGTATTAATCTTAAAATTTGGTTCACATATGTTTTTGTTACCAGAGATTTCTTTCCCTTCGTTTTTATACTTTCCACTCAAGCTCACTAAAGATATGGATGCAGAAGGATTTTCTACCCAGGAAGCACTGTGAGAACTGGCAGGGGACCGTGCTTTCCTGGACACAGGCATTGCCCATGATTCTGTAAGGCCCGTCCCACCCCCTGCAGACCTGCAGACCTCTTCCTGCCTTACCCTAGTACCAGAAAACCTCCCATCTCAAGATCCTGACTTTAATCACATCTGGCAATCCCTGTCTATTTCATATTTACAGACTGGTAACATACTTAGGGTCCTGGGTGTCGGGGCCATGCCATGTTTGTGCTGGGGGTGGGCATGATCCTGTATTATCCCATCTAGTATCAGAGTGGAGAGCTAGGAAAGGGCAGCCATACAGTGCCCCGCAGGATGCCTTCCCTTAATGGGATTTGTGGTTTTGGTTGAATGGAACTGGTATTTAAATAAATATGTTGCTCTCAAGTTCTCCTCTTAGAGGGGAAATTGAAATTTAGTAGGAACACGCTGAACTTTGTGCCTGGGAACCAGGCCTTGGCAGAGGCTGTGTGGTCAGGGCTGGGTGTAAGGCCTTGTGACTGGGGGAGGGCTATGGAGCAACATACAAGAGACAGCTCTGGGAAAGCAGCTCTGATCCAGAGCTGAGATCCCTGGTGAAGCAAGATGGAGGAGAAAACTCAAGATAATTAGTAAAACTAGTAAAAACAAATCTGCACCAGCGCTGTGTCATCTGCTGTACCTTCTCCTGCTTAACTCCTACAGTCACCTTTTGAGGTAGGAATGTTAATGTCCTCATTCTACAGATGAGGGTACTGATGATACGGGGTACCTCCTCTCACTGGGTTCTTGTCCAGGGAATTTGAAGAATGAAGTCCAGGGACTAATGAAGAGTATAGAAATATGAAAGTTTATTTGTAAACCAAGGAAAAATAGAAAACAAAAACAGCTCCCCTCTACAGGGGGAGTGATTCCTAAAACAGAGTAACAGTCAAAGTTCTTGGGAGGTGAACTTTTATACCTTATTAAAGTTTCTCATCTGTTCTTTTATGACTGGTCAGAGGTGAGCTTTTATACCTTACGGAGGTTTCCCATCTATTCTTTTATGATTGGTCAGAATTAGGTCTTGGGGACCCAATTCTCTGACCAATTTCAATCCTTAATTTGAATACTTCTATCCTGGGCGGTGGCTCTAATCTCTGGCACCACTTGTCTTCTTGCCTCCCCATCCCCCTGCTTGTTTACACAGGTTGTCCTCAGAATGCAGCCACAGAAGGGGCTGAAGTTTTGTTTTGATTTCCATAGCCTTGCTTGGTCCTTGTTATCTTGATAGCTTATTAACCTTCCCCGACTTTGTGCTCTATATCGATGGCCTCTTTTAACTCCGTTCCCAGGTCCTTTGCCCTGCCTCACTGAGGAAGACAGCAAAGAAATAACTTGCCAACCATCAAGAGCTGACAAGTGGCAGAGCTGGGATTGGAACTGAGATCAGCCTGACCCCAGAGTACCTGAGATGGATCCACTTCAACCTGCCTCAGCCACACTTCTGATACAGCTTGGCTGGTGCCCGGGCCCCAGGTAAGCAAGCCACAGGGGCTCGAGTCCAGGGTACTGGGCCTCACTAAATTTTAACAGCTGGGCTGGCCAGTCTCAGATCATGGAGGATAATTTGTTTTCCATCATAACAGTTCTGTTGTTGTTGTGGTTGTTATTTTCCATTGGCAAAGTGTCTCCTACAGTGTTATTTGCGGCTCGGACAAATCGATGACTTCTAAATTAGTGCGGTGCAGGCTGGCTGTTAGGACTCTGCGGGAGCAGCCCATCTCAAGTGGCCAGAGCACCCGCTGGGGCGAGCCCTGCATCAGCATTTTAATTGCTGGCCGATTGCTTTCCTGTTGCAAGACTCGGCCCACAAAGGTATAGCAAGCAAGTTTCAATTAGTTCTTAGCCTGTGATTTACTGGGTCTATAAAGAACATCTCCCTGTAGCCCTTGGGAAGTAATACTCTTAATGTACTATAGCAATATAGAACATTAAAGAAAAAGAATTGCCTCTACCAAAACACGGACATACAGGAGCTCAAGAAAAATTCCTCTTTGATAGTAAATTTCTCTGGTTGGTTTCTCATTGAAATGAAGCCAAACAGACAGAACCAGGGATCTTCTAAATTCTGAGCTGGGTTTTATCTCCTTTGTGTGGGGATAGCACTATGGGCTTCCCCCACCCTTTGTCTGCTTTATTTTGCGAGGGGAGCTAGTTCATAGAAATAACATTTATTATAAAATTGTATGAATTTCTTATATAGTTTGTTCATTAATTCTTCATTAGATAATATGATTTATAAATATTTCCTTCCACTCCATGGATTTCCCTTTTATTTTGTTGTTTTTTCCCTTTGCTGTGAAGAAGTTTTTAAATTTGATATAGTCCCACTTATTTTTTTCTTTTGTTGCCTATGCATTTGGTATCATAGAAAAAAATCAAGTAAGTCAATTAAGAAAGGGGCAGCTGGGCATGGTGGTGAGTGCTTGCCTCTAGTTCTCATACTTGAGAGGCTGAGACAGAAGGATCACAGGTTGAAACCAGATTCAACTTAGTGAGGCCCTTAGCAATTTAGTGAGATCCCACTTCAAGCTAAAAAATAAAATAGGGATGGGAGTGCTGAGGCTGGCCTCAAACCGGGATCCTCTTGTCTCAGCCTCCCAAATGCTGGGATTACAAGTGTGCACCACCACACCTGGCTTCTGAAAGTTCTTAAAGTTAAAAAAATCTCTCCTTGATTCTGATATCCAATATAAAAGTGTACATACACACAGGCTTGTATGAGAATATTCACTGTTTGTTTATCAATTATATAACTTATACAAATTTTAGAATGGGCATGCAGTGGAACAGTACCCAGCAATGTAAAAGAATGCACCTCCAACTACACAGCCACAGAGAAGAATCTCAAGAGTGTATGGGAGAGAAGACAGACACACACAAAAAAACCCCCACATGCTACTTACAAAGAATTTTGAAGAGGCATGTCTACAGATGGTGGCTTCCTTGGTCTGGGAGTCAGATGAGGGGGCTGACTATAAGTAAGGATGAGCGAGGGAGCTTTTGGGGAGATGGAAATGCTCTGTTTGATTGTCATGGTGCTTAGACGACTATATATTTGCCCAAAGTAATAAGACAGTCTACCTAAAATGAGTGAGTTATTCTATATGTAAATAAACCACCAATAAATTTTGGAAAAAGCATGATTAAAGTCAACAAAAGCTGCTAAAAGAAGCACCTGTCATGCCAGGGCCAGCGAGGCCGGGATCGGAGCCTGCCTTGAGGTACGGCCAGTGCTAGGGCCTCCAAGGCCGGGATTGGAGCCTGCCCAGGGGTGAGGTCAGTGCCGGGGCCAACCAGGCCGGGTTTGGAGCCTGCCGTGAGGCAAGGCCGCTACTGAGGCCTCCGAGGCAGGGATCGGCGCCAGCCAAGGGGTTAGGCTGGTGCCGGGGCCAGCGAGGCCGGGATTGGAGCCTGCTATGAGGCAAGACTGGTACTGGGACCTCTGAGGCTGGGATCGGACTCTGCTGAGGGGTAAGGCTGGTGCCAAGGCCAGCAAGGCCGGAATTGGAAACTGCTGTGAGGCAAGGACAGAGCTGGGACATGCGAGGCCAGGATAGGAGCCTGCCGAGCGGTTAGGCCAGTGCCAGCATCAGTGAGGCCGGGATTGGAGCCTGTCGTGAGGCGAGGCCGGTGCTGGGTCCTCTGAGGCTGGGAGTGTAACCAGCTGAGGGGTTAGTTCTGTGTGTGGGCCAGTGAGGCCAGGATTGGGGCCTCCCATGAGGCAAGGCCGGTGCTGGAGCCAGCGAGGTCGGGATCAGAGTCCTCTGTGTGGCCAGGCCACTACTGGGGCGTCAAGAGTGGGATTGGAACTTGCAATGCGGCATGCACAGAGAGATAGCACAGAAAATAAAATACAGGTGCTTCCCCTAATTAGCAAGAACTAGGAGGAAAGGGGCAACAGGAGGAGGTCGAGTAGTAGAAAAGGCCCTATTGAGAAGCAATTAAGGTGACCAATCAGAGGGGAGGGGTGGGGGAGGGTGGAATCTCTTTAAAACTCATGAGGTGCGTAAACAAATATATCAAAAATAATTACCAATTAAGCATGGGATCGAGGGAGGGGGAGGGAATGGGATGGGGATTGGATGAGGGCTTATTGGATGATATGTGCTTTGTATATCCTCTCAAGTCTTGTATTCCAAAGTGATGTATGATATATATCACCTGTCAGCATACTATAGCTTATCCACAGCCATAGTAGCATCATTCACAACAGCCAAGGTGTAGAAGCAGCCTTGTCTAGGTATATAATGGAGCGTTATTCAGCACAGAGGCGAATGGAACCATGTTACTTGCTGGAAATGGGTGGAACTTGTTAGGCGAAATAAGCCAGACTTAGAAAGTCAAGAGTCATGTGTTTTCTCTCATATGTGGAAAAAAAAGAAAGAGAGGGAGGGAGGGAGGGAGAGAGAGAGAAAGAGAGAGAGAGAGAGAGAGAGAGAGAGAGAGAGAGAGAGAGAGAGAGAACAAAATAAAGGGATCTCATGAAAACAGAGGAGACCAATAGCATAGAGGAAAGGACCATGAATGGGGAGAGAATGAAAGGGGAGGAACTGGGGATGAAGTTGACCAAGTCATGTTTTGTACATGTACAAACACGTCACAATGAATCTCACTATTATGTGTAATTATAATGCACCGATAAAAAAAATAATATAAAGAAGCAGCAGCTGGTGGTTGGGAGGACAGACGTGGAGCCAGATTTCCATTCTTTGCCAGCCCTGCCATTTGGGTAAGTGTGACTTCGGGTACATACTCACTTTTCTGGACCCTTGATTTGCAAAATGAAGATATAGTATATTTATGAACTCAATGCTTCCCCTCTCCCCCAGTTCATATGTTGAAATCTTTATCCCCAAAGTGTTGACGTAGGAGACAGGGACCTTGAGAGGTGAGTAGTCCTGAGGCGGAGTGCTAATGCGTGGGATTAGTGCCTGCCATGATTGGATGTGGTCTGTCCCCCAAAGGTTCATGCACTAAAAGGTTGGTCAACCAGCATGGCAGTGTGCAGGTGGTGAGACTGTCAGGACATGAGGTCTAGTGGAAGGCGGCTAGGTCACGGGGCTGCCACCTTGGGAAAGGATTAATATAATTCCTGTGAGACTTCAATTAGTTCCTGGAATTGTTATTCAGCCGTAAAGAAGAATGGGACCATGTTGTTTGCTAGAAATGGGTGGAATTTGAGAGCATCATGTTAGGTGAAATAAGCCAGACTCAGAAAGTCATAAGAAAGCCAGGCGTGGTGGCGCATGCTTGTAATCTCAGCATTCAGGAGGCTGAGATCGCGGTTTGCAGACACCCTCAGCTACTTAGCAAGGCCCTTCACAACTCAGTGAGACTCTGTTTAAGAAATAAAAAGACTGAAAAATAGAGATGGGGATGTAGCTCAGAAGTAGATGCCCCTGGGTCCCATCCCCAGCACTAAAAAAAAAAAAAAAAAAAAAAAAGAAAGAAAAAGAAAAAAAAGAAAGCCATAAGAGTTGTTATAAAGAGAGCAAGCATGACCCCTGGATCTTTTCAGCTTCTTGTCTGGTCATGTGATCTCTCCTTCTGGAACATGATGCCATCCCCCATCTTGTGAGGTAGTCAGAATGGTCTCAACAGAGCTGAGCAGATGCTGGTGAGATGCATTTGAATCTCCAGAATTGTGAACCTAATAACCTCTTTTCTTTATAAGTATCCAGTCTCAGGTTACTTTGCTACATCAACAGAGAACTGACTATGATACTGCCCTTATAAAAGAGGAGAGAGAGAGAGAGAGAGAGAGAGAGAGAGAGAGAGAGAGAGAGCGAGCTTCCTTACTCCTTCTACCAGGTGAAATTGTCAGAATCCAGCCTCAAGGAGTTCCCTGTAGCCTTACCAGAACCAACCATGCAGGCACCCTGATCTTGGACTTTCAGCCTCATGAACTCTGAGGAATAAATTCTTGCTCTTTGTAAGCCGCCTGGCCTGGACTCACTAACACCTTGCAGTATTCCCACGAAGTTGAACTGGATTCACATATATAAGCACCTGGAATGGCCCTGGCTCTTCTGTGCTATATGGCTGAGTAAAGTTACATGTGTCATCCCCACATACCTTCTTCTTACCTCTCCAGAAAGTCTCCTATCAAAGAAGAGACACATCCCCACCCCATCTGTCTCTGGAGATGGCCTGCAGTCTCCCTTGAATGTGCATGTCTTCTTTTTTTTTTTTTAATTTTATTTTATTGGTGCACTGTATTCATACATCATAGTGGGATACAAACTTTTGTAGACATACATGCACACATCGCCCAGTCAGCCCCCACCCGATCCCCACCCCATTCTCTCCCCATCCCTCCTTCCCATGCTTGGCTTAGTGGTTGACATCTAGTATTATAGCAATTTATCCAAAATTAAAAATGATAATCTCACATAACAGTTTCATTTGTCTGATACCAAGTGTTTGATGATTTAAAGATAGCATTTCAATATTTCTTTTTGCTTTCTTTCTTACTAGAGCATATTTTTTTTCTGTTTTTTTAGGTGAAACTATCATATATTTATATATTTATTTTTCAGAAAAAAATCTATCCTAATATGGAATATGAATTCTAGATACCCAAAACGATCTTGAAAAAGAACAAAGCTAGCAGATATATATTTTCTGATTTCAAACCATATAAAGCTACAATAATTGAAACAGTGTAGTACTGTTCTAAAGGCAGATCTATAGACCATTGGAGTTAAATACAAGCCTAGAGCTAAATTCTTCCCTATATTGTCAAGTTATTTTTGACAAGGTTTCCACGAACATTTGGTGGTAGAAATAATAATCTTTTAACTAAATATTGTTGAAAAATAATAATTACATGGAAAAGAATAAAATTGGACCTTTACCTAATCCCATATACAAGTATTAACTCAAAATAGATAAAAGACCTAAATATAAATCTTAAGACTATAAACTTTTAGGAGAAAATCTGGGTCATAAAACCTCACAACATTGAAATTGGCAGTGATTTCTTGGATATGATTTCAATGGCACAGGCAACAGAAGAATATACAAACTCCCTAAAAAATAAAAGAAAATATTGTATATCCAAAGACAATGTAAACAGAGTTAAAAGTTACTAATAGAATTGGATAAAATATTTCCAAATGCTATATCTGAAGGTATATTAATATTCCAACTAGAAATCCTAAAAATTAACAACAATAAAGGCAAACAATACCACTTAGAGATAGGTAAAAAACTAACATAAATAATGAATCTCCACAGATAACCAATCTTAGTTGTCTGTTGGATGGAAACTCTTGTTTCTCTGGTTCTGGTGAGTGTTACCTATTTCTTCTTTGTAGTTAATCTCTTTGAGTATTTTCTCTAGAGCTGGTTTTGAAGACATAAATTCCTTCAGTTTCTGTTTGTCATGGAAGCTTCTTATTTCTCCATCTAATTTGATAGAAAGTTTTGCTGGATAGGAAATTTTTGGCTGGAAGTTGTTTTCTTTCAGAGTTTGGAATATGTTACTCCAAGCCCTTCTGGCTCTCATGACTTGGTTTGGGAAGTCTGGAGTGATTCTAATTGGTTTGCCTCTGAATGTCACTTGGCCCTTTGTTTTTGTTGCCTTTAAGATTCTCTGCTTGGCTTCCACATTGGTCATTTTGACAATTATATGGCGTGGGGATCCTCTTCTCGGATCCTGTCTAAAGGGAGTTCTATAAGTTTCCTGGATCTGTGTATCAACCTCTTGCTCTATATTTGGAAAATTTTCTGCTATTACTTCCTTGAAGAGATTGTTGATCCCTTTGGTATCACTTTCTTTTCCCTCCTCTATTCCAATTATTCTTAGGTTAGCTCTCTTAAGATGGGCCCATATTTCTTCAATGTCAGATTCCTGCTGTTGGATATCTTTTTCGAGATTAGAAACTATGCCTTCATTTTTGGATTGCTCATCTTCTAAGAGCGAGATTCTGTTCTCCATGTGGTCTAATCGGTTGTTTGTGCTTTGAATTGAGGCCTTTACTTCATTAATAGCATCCTTTATCTCTTTTTGGCTCTCTCTGAGTTCTTTTCGAAGCACCTCTATTATTTCTACAGTTATTTTCCTGATTTGATCTTCTAGAAATCTCTGATTTTCTGTTTTATCAGGTTCTGATGTTGTGGGGTTGTGCACATTCATTACTTCAGTGTTATTCCTCTTTCCCATGATTTCGGAGGTTTGTGCCTTCTCTGGGTTCTTCCCTTGGGTCACTATGGCTTCACTTAAGGTGCTCTGGATCTCGAGTCTGTATTATCTCAGACCCCACTACTCCTTTACTGGGTTGTATCACAGAGTCTCCGACCCAGGGAGTCGATAGAGGCTGCTTTAAACTATGGGGGGTGCCAGGTTGCACGTTCTCCTATGGTGTGATATCTCTGCCACCACCACTCCCTCACTGGGTCACGTCCCAGGAGGCCCAATACTGCGATTTCTCCTCTGTGGCCCGCAATTTGACTCACTGTTCTTGAGTACGCAGATGTAGCTGTACTGGACTCGGTGAATTCACTGCTGCTGCCGCCGCCGGTGGCAATATGGCGCCTCTGCCACGCCCTCGGCCATGAGGCTGGCGTATTTTTTCTTCTCTGGTTTTGATTTCCACTCTGAATCCCTGCAGCGTGTGCTGAGCTCAGCCACTTGGAGCTTTAAATGCTGTCTGCGCCGAAAGATCCTGCCTGGCTGTTCCGCAGCGGCTGACCTGGCTTGCTGTAGCCGTCCGCTGAGTTCGCCGCTGCCGCCGGCAGTATGGCGCTGCTGCCGCGTCCTCCGGCTCGTGTGTCTCCTCTGTGGCCCTGAGCTCTGTTCTCAGTCCGCTTTCTCTCTGGAGCCTGGTGGGTTTTTTTGTTTTTCTGGTGATGGTGTTTTCTGGCTATGAAAGGCACTCTTTTTGTGGTAATGGAGATTGGTTGTTAGCGGGACTCTTAAGCCCCGCTTTTCTCGGTCGCCATCTTCCCGGAAGTCGCATGTCTTCTTTTCCTAACAAATCTGTCTCTGACTGGCTCATGCTGACATTCTTTACTGTCATCTAAGTCAAGGATGTTGCTAATCCTTAGTTGCCTTCCCCTCTCTCTACAACTGGAACTCCTCCAGACCCTTCACAGAACAACCCTTCTTCCATGACAGGCTGAGGAAGCAATGACCAAGGAGGTGATTTTCAGGGAGTCTGGGAATGCAGAGATTTCTGGAAATCCCACTTCCTGCAGTCTTCCAGTGGGAGGTTCTTGAGGGGATGCTCAGAGATGGTTGGAGGTGCTAACGATCTTAACGTGGCACCGAGGAGAGGTGGCACCAAGACCCCACTTGTGATTGTCTGGAAATGTCCTGCTTGAGAAGAATGATTTTCACTTTTTATTCTGTCTGCCAAATTCCGCATAAGTTCCTTACCTGTGCGGGCATCAAGTTGGAACATCACTGACAAGTGACCCTGGGAAATGAAGTTTCCAGTGCATGGTGAAGGGTGCTGGGGATTTTGGAGGTGGAAGGAAGGCTTGGTGGGCTCCAGGTTGGCAGAGGGCAGGAGCAAAGGGAAACCTGAGGGATGAGGGCACACAGGTCAGGGCTAGCTTCATAGAAGCTGAGGTGCTCGTGTCGAGAAGGAGGGGTGGACTCTCTCCTGGTGACCGGGTGTGAGGGCCCTTGAAGCCCACAGTAAGGGTCTGGTGGTGACATTTGAGGAGTAAGCTATATTCTTGGGAAGTTATACTGGGAAGATGAACCTGGCAGAGGGTCCAGGGGGACCTGAGAGCTGGAGACGGGGGCAAGGACAGGTGGGTCTCAGTGACTCTGCTCCTGTGTGCAGGACTTTGATCCTGGATTCAGTGGTTCCCCCGTCACAGGTGCTGAGGGGATCGTGACTGGAACAAAGGAGTATCATCCCAGCAGGAGCGGTCAGGGCTGCTGTGAAGCCCAGCGCTTTAGTGTCTGTAGACCTTTATCTAACAGGGTCTTGAACAAATTCTTAATAAAATAGCATCCCCCTGCCCAGTGAACTGCCGATGTGCTATATGGATTGTTGTGGTTGACAAGATACATCTACTTTTATGGGCTATTTGCTTTATAAAGTGAGAGCTCTTGGAGATTACTTTTGGGCCCATTTGTCTGTCAACCTCTAACAGTGACACGTGTGTACCCTTGGGGAATCGCGGCTTTCCTCCTCAGGCTCTGTTCTAGTGACTCAGTCAGTCCATCGGTAAGTCAGTCTATTCCCCAATGCTCAGGAGGGTGGTGTGGGGGCCTTTGGGGGCTAACATAGGAGGAATCAAAGAGCAGAAGATGTAGTTTCCCAGTGAAGGAGTGAGCTTGGTTTTGGTACAGGACTGAGGATTCCAAGAGCTTAGATTGGAGGAGGGTGTGACGGTTTTAGACTCAGAGGACCCTAAGCTGTGTCTACACAGGGCCTTTCAAGATCTTGTGAGTCTCATGATGACCACAGGGCTGAAGTCTGCACACAGGCCATTCCCTGCTTGCTTCTGAATTGAAAGGAGGCTTCTTGGATTTATACTCAAAATATGGGCCCTTGTGTACTCCAGAGATTACGCGATCACATATAAATTGTAGATGATGGCTTTACTTTATAGAATATGCCTCCCCCACCCTGTGTGAGTTGCAGGTCTTCCAAGGTTTTGCATATTGATCACAGATTCCACAAGTCTGTTATTCGTGAGATGGCTGCATGACCTTTAATTTGATTAAATAAAAGACCCATCCATGAGTATTAATTGAATGCTTAAAATGTATTACTGTGCTAGGGGTCAGGAGCTTTGGGGCTTCAACACAGATGTATGGGCTTCAGTGATGATTAGTGTGTTTGCATATTGCTTGGTAGTTATAGCAAAGTGCGTTCATGTACATGAGTCAAGTCTTCAAGCAGCCTTACCCATGAAAAAGGGGAGGCATTATTTCCTGGTAGATGCCATTGAGATGACAAAGTTGGAGTTGAGAAGGAAACTTTCCTGAAGTCACAGTGCAAGTCACCATGGCAGTAAGGTCCAAAGAGTGCAGAGCTGCTGCTGTTAACTCTTAAGTGTGTTTTGTTAGCAGCTGTAATTTTTAAATATCACCACTAATAACATCCAGTGAGCCTAGCCCATAGAGTGTGCGGCTCAGGACAGTGGATCATCTAGCTTGGTTTTGTTAGCAGGTCACCGATTCCTCTAGGATTTCTCTCTTAACTTTTTTTTTTTTTTTGGTGGTACTGGGGTTCCTGAAAACCCTTCTACTTCCGGGCTACATTCCCAGACCTATTTTTATGCTTTTTTTTATTTGGAAACAGGGTCTCTTAAGCCAGTGCAGCTGGCTTTGACACTACGCGATCCTCCTGTCTCCGCCTCCCAAGCGCGGGGATTACAAGCGTGCGCTACCACGCCCGGCTCTTAACTCTTTTATGTATTGTGTTTACTTTCCCAATGCCCAGGACAATGCTCGCCATGTAGTTTATGCTCAGTCAATACTGATTAAAGAAATGAAATAAAGCTTACTGTCTTAGGGTTCGCTAGAGTAATAGAGCCCACAGGATGTGTATATGATAAAAGGGGATTTATCAAATCAGTTTACATTCCAAAGCAACGTAGTCACCTGACCAGGAGAGCTGGAGGAACCAGCAGTTGGCTGAGCAGTCCAAAAGCTAGAGTCTCGGGATCAGAGCGACCGATAATGCAGTCCTAGTCCAAGGTAGAAAGGCTGGGAAACTCTCCTAAGAAATGATGGTGAAAGTCAGTTTGAAGAACAGAAGCCTGATAAGGCAAGAGGAGACGAGCCTTTCTCAGAAAGAACCACGTCTCCTTCACTGAGCTTTCGTCTTTTCATCCAGGTCTTGCACCTATCAGAACAGTACGTTCCACATTCAGGGCAGGCCCTCACCTCCAATCGACTCTTCTATAAGCCAGTGGTCTCATCAGTACACCCAAAGCCACATAATCTTAGGCGTTCCATAATCCAGATTAATCACCACATTTAGTTAAATGATTTGCTTTTATTTATCTTCTCTCAATCTTATAAGAGAACAAGATATTTTGCTTCAGAGTAAGTAGCCACTTTGTTCCTGAAAGTATCATCCTAGGAGAACATTAATGAAAGTAAGTGAACGATTGGAGACTGCTATGGTTTCTGATTGTTGCTCCTGCGGCATGGCTCTCTGCTTGCCTGACTTTTCAATGACCACAGCTTCTGTGTTGTGTCTGTGTCTAGGTGAGACTTCTTATTAACTGGAAGGGGATTCATAGCAAATTTGAGAATACAAGAGTTAAACTTGTTAGTGAAAGCTATTCATCATAGATACATTTAGAAATACCCAGAAAACTCCTTTAATCCTCAAATAATTTTTGCAGCAATTTTCCCCATAAAATACAATGTGAGAAGGGCCAGAGGGCAGCGTCCTGATGTCAGGGGCTGGAAGGCCAGCCACACTGTCTTTTGGAGTACCTTCTCTTCCTTAGTTTCTCGCTGTGAAAGAGTCAAGATTTTTGCTTTTGCAAAGCCACAGTGGGCCACTCCATGGATTTTTAGGAGCCTTTCTTTTATTTTTTTTTTGTGAGTAGTACTGGGGATTGAATCTAGGGGAATTCTACCTTTGACTGACACCCCCAGCTCTGTTTTATATTTTTGAAACAAGTTCTCACTAAGTTGCGGAGGGTTGTTCTAAGTTTTTGAGGCTGGCCTTGAACCTGTTCAGCCTCTTAAGTACTGGGGTTACAAGCTTACACCACCATGCCTGGCTGGAGCCTTTCTTTAATAATGGAAATCAGGACATCCAGGCAGTGACTACTGGGGTCTGCTGTGTGCACCACCATGGCTGGGGTAATTTGTTCTAGAAGCCCTTGTGCAAATCAGCTTTTTTTTCGTTGCAGACTCCTGGAGGCAGAGTTGAGCTGCTGTATCCTCACAGTGGCCTGGCCCTGAGGCTCACATCACCACGTTTCTCTTTCACGAAAAGCTGACAGCCTTTGGGAAGGTGACAACAGTTCCTGCATGTGTCACAACAACTTGGAGCCTGTGCTTGATTCAACCCGTCACACTTTAAACAAAGCCACAAGGTCTGACATTGTGCAAGTGGGCACAACAAGAGATTCAGGAACACCAGAAATAGTCTGGAGAGGTTCTATTCTCCATGCTAAGAGATCAATCAGGACCACCACTTTGGGATTCATTCATTCATTCATTTATTGATTTATTTGTTTATTTATTATTTTTTGTGGTACTGGGGATTGAACTCAGGAACATTCTACCTCTGGGCTCTTCCCTCAGCTCTTTTTATATTTTGTTTTGAAACAAGGTTTCCCTAAGTTGTTGAGGATTCTCAGTAACTTGCTGAGGCCAGAACAAGACAATGAGAACCTGCAATCCTCCTGTCTCATCCTCCTAAGTACTGGGATTACATAGGCACAGGATTACAGGTGTGTCCCACCACTCATGGCTACTTTGACATTTAATTGACATGTATTTTTTCCATGTATTTTTGCTCCATGGAGACAGGGACTCACTTTGACGTTTCTTCTTTATCCCTAGGGTGTCATGCCCTACCTGCCTATGTTAGCGCCCAGTGACTCCATCCAAACTATTAACCCATCAGTGGATTTATTCCTGGTCAACTTAGATCCGTGATTTAGTTACTTCACCTCTGTGCATTTCTGCATTGCCAACTCATGAGCTTTTCCAGGAGACACTCTATATTCCAACCATAACACATGGGTTTGCTCATTTTTATTACTAGCAAGTATATCCCATTATGTGAATATGTGATAGCTGTGGATCCACCTTCCTGTTGATGGATGTTTGAGTTATTTTTATATTTTATATTGTGTTGCATATATGTTGTTGTTTTGGGAAGTTCTTTGCTAGGATAACTTTTATTTGTTCAAATGGTCATCTTTATAATGATAACAACACACAAAACCTTTAGCCTTGTATTACCTTGTTTCTTTGAAAAAGCCATAATTACCATATTTCTCATTTCATCTTCACCAAATGATAGTGAATGTTACCTTTCTTAAGGTCTGTTCTTCCATGATTCGACCTATTAGCTTTAAATGATGTTCTCTGAGGGACAGCTATTACAATGGATGCAATCAGTGTACCTTTTCTCTCTTTGACCTTCTTTTCTCTTCCTTGCTCATATTTTATGTTTCTCATATTATTTATATGTTGTTGGGCATACAACATTTACATTCTGCTCTGCCATTGATCCATTGATCTTCCTGTTTGTCTGAGACTTTGCTCTCCTCTTACATGCAGCCTAGGCTCTTTCTTACTCTGTTTGGTTAAGTTTTCCTAACCAGTCTTGAGGTGAGCTGAAACTCAAATTCTAGAAGTTTCCCCAAGGAAGATTGATAAGAGCAATTTTATTTGTTCCTGTTAAAACCTTTTGTCTGTCAGCTTTGTAAACAAAGGACCATTTGGCTGGACATAACTACTTGACTTCCTCTCTCTTTACTTGAGAACGTTATACGTATTGTTATATTGTCTTCTAGCTTTCAGTTTTGCCGAGGCAAGCTTGGTTTCTTCCCCTTACAAGTGACTTTAATTTTTGGTCTAGCTTCACAAAGGATTCTTTTTGTATCTTTGGAGTTTAATAACTTTAATGACATACATCATAGGGTCAACAAATCTAGGTAATCTTCCCTGGAACACTGGATTTATTTTAAGTGTGTGTATACTAATCTTGAAGAAAGGGTTCTTACATTATAAACTTAGTTCCATTACTTTTCTTTTCTTTAAAAAGATCCAGTTATGCGTGCATCAGGTTGCTTTCACCTGGTGTCTACATACATCACGCTCTCTCTAGCCTACGTCCAGCCTGTTTGCATTCTCTGCCCTTGTGTAATTCTTGCCTCTGGGGTCACTCTGGTTGCGGGAGCCTCTCTGTCTGGAGTTTGCCTTGTTCTCCTGAGTTCACCTGATGTCTGTGCTGGTTGTATTTTTTTCTCTAGTGTGTTTCCCAAGTTTGTCACTGGGATCATCTTTTTTCATCATCACCTCTCTTTCCTGAGTTACTGCATGTCTGCTTGGCATTTCTCCTTCAGTGTTAGGGTCCGTTTCCAGCTGTTTCGCGGTGATGCATTTCTGGTCAGTACTGTTTTTCTGTTAATGCATGTGGTTGCTCCTTTCCTGTATTTTTCTCACAGCATCTTTGTTGAGATACTTTTGTATTAGTTACAACCAAATGAGTCAGCCTTTCCCAGAAGCATGAGGAGTTTAATAACTTTAGTAGTATTAGTATTAGTATTTAGTAACTTTATTTATTTATTTATTTATTTATTTTTTAATTTATTTTTTATTGGTGCAATGTATTCATACATCATAGTGGTATAAAGAAAATACTTTTGTAGACATACATGCACATCTCGCCCAGTTAGCCCCTACCACGATCCCCACCCCATTCCCTCCCCATCCCTCCTTCCCACGCTTGGCTTACTGGTTGACATCTAGTATTATAGCAATTTATACAATATTAACATTGATAATCTCACATAACAGTTTCATTTGTCTGGTACCAAACTTTTGATGACTTAAAGATAACATTTCAATATTTCTTTTTGCTTTCTTTCTTACCAGAGAATATTTTTTTCTTTTTTTTTTTTAGGTGAAACTATCATACATTTATTTATTTATTTTTCAGAAAAAATCTATCCTGATATGGAATATGGACTCTAGATACCCAAAACAGTCTCAAAGAAGAACAAAGCTAGAAGATGTATATTTTCTGATTTCAAACCATATAAAGCTACAATAATTGAAACAGTGTAGTACTGTTCTAAAGTATTTAGTAACTTTAGTAGTAGGGCCAACAATTCTAGGCTAGTCTTCCCTGGAACATGGATGTCTTTATTTGATTTTTTTTTTTTGCTTTTTAAAACTTTATTTCAACCTAACTATTCCTACAAAAATATACTCATATTGGTTAATAGAATGCATTTAACTCATCCTATACGATTTCAACAAAACAGTATATGGTTTAAGATTTAAAATTCAGCAAAGTGCTGTACCTATCATCAGAGTTTTATTAGAGAAAAGGGTTGCAAATCAGACCCAGAAAATGGGAGAGATGTGTAGGAGGAATTCTGAGGCAGCCTGTCACCCTCCTGGCACTGGTGCCTGGGGAAGTCAGCATTGTGTAGCTGTAGACAAAGTACCCAACAAGACCAACTTAGAGAAGGAAGTTTAGATTGGCTGAGTGCAGTGGTACATGTCTGTGGTCCCGGTACTTGGGAAGCTAAGACAGCAGGATCACAGGTTCAAGGACAGCTTTAGCAACCTAGTGAGACCCTGTTTCAAGACAAAACAACAAAAAAGTTTACTTTGGTTCAGGGTTTTGGAGGTCAGTCCACGGTCAGCCAGCTCTGTTGCTCTTGGTCTGAGGTGAGGTGGAGCATTGTGGCAGAAGGGTGAGGCAGAGGATATGTGCTCAGTTCATGGCAGCAGGAAGCCAAGAGAGACTGGAAGGGGCCAGGGACAGATATTATCTCCACAAGCACTCCCTTGTAGACCAGCTTCTTCCAGTCGTGTTCCACCTGCCTACAATCTTCACCACCTCTCAATAAGCCCAGGATTAACCCATCAAATGAATCAATGCGCTGACGGGACAGAGCTCTTATGACCCAAGCATTTCACCTCTGAGCATTGTCATCTTGCCTAACACATGAGCTTCCAGGGACATGCTGGATCTGAACCATGACAGTGTGTGGTGATACACAGAATATTGGCAATCAGGGAGCTCAACTCCTGTCCCCCTTCCCTCTGGAGGTTGGGATGATGTCTAGTGGCTCAAAGCTCCAATCTTCTAGTTAATGGTTGGTCTTTCTAGCATGCCTAGCCCCCTTTCTGGCTGGCCCCAGCCTGAGACCCAGGTTAGTATCAACTATCAGATGTGGTCTGAGGTGCCCACCATGACCAACAAAGACGTTCCTATCGCTAAGGAGATTCTAAGACTTGGGAGGCTTCCTCCCAGGAGTTGGGACCAACCCAGACCTCTCACTGGGTAGAAGGAGTTCCATAGAAAGGATACACTTGGAGGAATGGGTAAGGGGGAATGTTGTTCCAGAAAGCAAGCGATGATTTCTCTCTGAGGGAGGGGCCTGGAGACCAGGCTGAACACAGGTCTAACTTTAGCTTCAGTTGCTAGACCCAGTGAGGGCACTAGCAATTTCAATTAGGAGGATTTTCAGGAAAAATAGTCTAAAACTGGAAATAGGCAAAAACATGGTTGATGTCTTTAGAATGTCATGCCCAAGCACTTTCCAGCAAGCCAACCAGCTAGTCATTAGGCTCATCCTGGGTGATGTAACTGGGTTTGACTGAAAATTGATTAAGAACCGGATGTCTTACAACCCCGTAAAACTAAAGACTAACTTGTAGAAAACAGAAAAGGGTTATGATTTTTTCCCCAACTAGTAACAAAGGTAACCTCATGGCTTATTGACTTATGAGACACTAACAAGCTTTGACAAAATAGGACTCAGCAATCCTAGTCCCCCGGTCTTCTGTTCTTTCCCTCCCATTTCTTTCATTCTTGGCCTCTCCCCACCTCTCTTCTCCTTGCTCCTCCCTTGGCTTTTCGCTTCCTTCTCCATCCTCTCTTCTGGCTTTCCATCCCTCCTAGGGTGATTGTGGTGGCCTGAACCCTGCTTCTTCCCTCCTGAGCCACAGGTGGAGGTCTAGAACGTAGGTCCCCATCCCAGAACATAGGTCCCCATCCCAGAACATAGGAGGCGCATTCAGGTGGCAGCACTTGATTTCTGTAAGCACAGCAAGTAATAATGCCCATTTCAAAATGGATCCATTCAGTCCCTGTGCATTATCCTCTGGCAGGGAGGCAATATATCTGTGTGTCCTTAACTGTTCCTGCAGATGAGGGCAAAACGAAAGTAGAAGAGTGAGGAATAAATTAAATGGTGAATGAAAATGTACACAGGACCTCTGCAATTTTCTCTGAATCCAAAGCTAGGTTCTAATCAATATAATGTATTTTTTATTATTAAATAGCCTATTATAATAAAATAGGGCAATAAATACTGATAAAAGTGCTCTCGGTGAGTAATTCTTTTTGGAGTAATTGCTATTTGATTATAGAATGATTTGGCTCTTAATTTACACCAGCACTTAATGCGTCCCTGTTAACTTCATATTCTCTCCGTGCTACGAGCGGCCTGAGTCCGAGACAATGATGAATGTGAACCCGGGGGGAGCTCCACTGCAGAGCAGCGCCTGTGTGCGCCCCTGTGTGGGCCCCCGTGTGGGTCCCGTGTCCTGTGGCCTCACTGCTGCCTGGTCGGGCTGGAGCCAGTGCTGGGGAAAAGTTGCTTGACGTGGCTGCAAGACAGGGCACTCCTGTGCACTTCTTACCTTTCCTGATCTGTGGACTCTAAATAATATAAATACTTAGGGCAAAGCAGGTGCAGTGGTGCACGCCTGTAATCCTTGCACTTGAGAGGCTGAGACAGGGGGATCACAGATTGAAGGCCAGGTTCAGCAACTTAGTGAGATCTTCCTCAGCTTTGCGTGACCTTGTTTCAGAATAAGACTAGATAGGCTGGAGGATGTCTCTTAGCTCAGAGGTAGAACCCAGAGAGGTTCAGTCCCCCCAAATCTCACCTCTCCTACATCATACTTAGGGCACTCAGGCATCAAAAGAACTTCTTTATGAGCCTACTGAATACCAGGCACTGCTTAAGAGAACTATGGCAAGAGAAAAGCAACCACCAAACCAGAATTCCAGAGGGCTGAGGGTCGTGGGAGGCACAGGCGTTCTGTCCAAGGTGGGCCTGGACACTGGCTCACGGGGTCAGCGTGGCTTTCTTCAGGAGCAACCACTGCTCTGGGGAAGACGCTCCAGCATGGACTGAGCTCAGAGCTGATCTGTGCAGAGGTGGCGGGGTGTTCTGCCAGGAGAGGGGTCTGGGGACCTGTGCTCCATCTGAGCAGGGCACTGCGTGGTGCTCATCCCAGGAGCCCTGGGCTTCTCTGGTCTGTGATGGGAGGTGTGAGTTAGAGTAGGGGGCACACCTGGCTGGGAGGGAAATGGGATTGTTGCCCCAAACATCTGCAGGTGGGTGTGGAAGAACTACACGGCTGCCGCAGGGGAGGCTCAGAGCCTCTATCCATCCCTTGGAGCAGCAGGTGGTTCTGGCAGCGTAGTGTGGTCCAGGCATGCACTTTAGCGGTGGGTCATGTTACGGCTGTGCCTTAAGGTCCTGGAGGCTATTTAGTGTGCACGGAAGTCTAGTAGGGTGTGGTGTGGGTGTGGTGAACTCAGCTTGCTGTCAGCCTGTGGCTTTTCAAGGCCTGTTGAAGAGGGGGGCTCAGAGGTATCTTGGTCTAAAAGAGGCTCTGGTGTTCTCATTGACATGAGGTTGGGATCCGCTTCATTTACACTAGCCAACTTTTCATCACTGTGACAAATAGCTGGGTTAAATCAACTTACATAGAAAAAAGGTATGCACTGGCTCACAGTTTTTGGGGCTTCAGCCCCCATCACTTGGCCCAATGCTTCTGGGCCTGTGTGAGGCAGGACGTCATGGTGGGAGCACGTGGTAGAGAAAGCTGCTCACCTCATGGCAGCTGGGAAACAGAGAGATAGAGCAGAAGGGGCTGG
This sequence comes from Muscardinus avellanarius, assembly GCF_963383645.1. Classification (NCBI taxonomy): domain Eukaryota; kingdom Metazoa; phylum Chordata; class Mammalia; order Rodentia; family Gliridae; genus Muscardinus; species Muscardinus avellanarius. The sequence continues at coordinate 110,310,049 of NC_137795.1, forward strand.
GGCCTCACAGTCCTCTCTGAGGCCACGCCTCCCCAGAGCTAACTTCCTCCCGCTAGCCCCACCTCTGAAGGGCTCCCCTCTCCTTACAGGGCCACAGGCTGGGGACCAAGCCTTCAATGGTGTGGCCTTTAAGGGACACGTACCCATACCACAGCATAAATACAGCCCTCGGCTTTCTCTTTCCACCCAGCTGTCTAAGACACTTCTTCTAGCTCTGGTCTGGGGCAGGGGCAGGGGCAGGCCTCTGGCACCCAGGTTCCCAAACACTGGGCCAGGGCAATCTTTCCATTGTCCAGGCCCGGAGACCATGAGAATTGTCTCACTCCAATTACTGTTTTCCTAAGTGAACTGTAGACTCACTGGTCATTAGACATTGTCTTCTTCAAAATGAAAATATCTAAAGCTGAACTTGCCTCTTCTACAAATCCTCTTCTTCATCTCTTAACCCATTTATGTGAGGGCCTCAGCCAGGGGTGTGCTGGGAACGGGTAACAGCAGGCTCTCTGAAAGGCGTCCCTCCATCTTGGTGAAAATGCTCCCACTGAGGCCGACTGAGGGTATCTCACGATGTCACTGACCATGGAGTCAGGAGGCAAGTCACATGCCACCCCGGTGAGTGGACTCCAGCCTGCCATGGGCTGTGCCACTTTTCAGGTCACTCAGGCTGAAAGATAAAACTTCATCTTTGACCTTCTTTCTTCCAGCACCCAACTTGGGGAGCAAAGGCCGGGATTCCCCTCCTTCTAGGCACTCTGGACGCCTGGCACAGGGACGCAGACTTGCGAGGAGGGCGAGATCAATCTCTCTGGGATCCCTGTGGATCTGGCTTCATGGTGGGGCCAATACCACCCCCTAGGGGTGTATTGGAAACTTGTGGGCACATTCCTCAATTGTCACAGGAGGCTCATGGTGGCCTTTAAGAGTGGAATCTGGGATTTTTTTTCTATTTTGAACAGAGTCTCATTGAGCTACTGAGGCTCTTACTAAGTTGTTGTGGCTGGCCTCAAATCTGTGATCTTCTGTCTTGGCCTCCCAAGGACTAGAATCACAGGTGTTCACCTGGAGTTATTGGTCTTCTCCTCCTCCTCCTCCTCCTGCTCCTCTTCTTCTTCTTCCTTTTCTCTCTCCTCCTCTGCCATCTTCCTCCTCCTCCTCCATCATCATTATCTCCTCCTCCTCCTCCTCCTTCTCCTCCTCCTCCTTCTCCTTCTCCTCCTCCTCCTCCTCCTCCTCCTCCTCCTCCTCCTTCTCTTTCTCCTTCTTCTTCTTCTTCTTCTTCTTCTTCTTCTTCTTCTTCTTCTTCTTCTTCTTCTTCTTCTTCTTCTTCTCTTTCTTCTCTTGGTTCTTCTCTTGGTTTCTACCATTGTCTCTTTTGATTTTTTAGTACTTGAATGGCTTCTGATTTTATATTTCTCAAATCCAAATTTATTTATCATCTGTATATCTCAGACATTGCAATTAATGATTACATTTAAAGATAGTGTTACGGAGCGCACCCGAACAAGAAGACCACCAACTCAAATTAAAGTATAAATCAAGCCTTTAATAAGATTCAAATCTGGGCCCAAGCCTCATCTGTCACAGCAGAGATAGCAAGGGCCCCAATCATAGTTAGCAAGCACCTTTTATACCTTTGCAATGAAGTTGTTGTTGTGCAAAACTGATTGGTTGACCTCTACTTAAACAAAGCAACAATGTAAAAGTTGCAGTTGTGCAGGAAGGCATAGATCCTTATGAGCTCATTTTGACATATTTTCCAGGATGTGGTTTACCTGAGTATGTCCAAAACACCAGATGGCCTTTTATCTAACTGAAACATTTTCTAAACTAACTTTCTCTTGCTCCCCTCCTTTGTTCTCAGGCCTTGTCCTTTTCCTGTTTATGTCAAGGCAGGCCTTAACAATAGTTGTGCCCAAACATGAAACATATGCTTTTATTATAAATTATTTTCTTTTTATATCTTCTTTAATAAAGTAAGGAATTATGTTTATTTTTGGGAGTTACACATATAGCTTATATTATTGTTGAAATTTATCTTTCAAATAAAAAAATGAAGGCAGGACCTTAGGATGCCAAATGCCAAAGGAAAATCATCATCTTCTCTAGAAACATCACAACCCCAGGCAAAGCCAGTCTGGTTCTAGAAACAAAGAAAATGCATGTGTCAGGACCACATTTCTACACCAAGATACATTGACTTCTGAAGGGGTGCAAAGAAGGTACTCGAACAGGCACTAAGACGCCCACATTAGCCTTCTTCTGTCTTTTTAGGTGGGTCTGCTTTCATTGTGTGATATAAATTGAAGCACACAGCTGGGATGTTAGGAGACCACGCAGCTCTCAGGACAGCTGGGTGCCCCCAGAGCAAGGAAGGGGCCCCAGACCCCCTGCTGGTCCAGGGATTAACCATTTAGTTGCTGAGTTCTTGTGAGGCCTGTGATCCAGGGATTGAATGGCTGGAAGGGCAGCTCCCTGAGGGGCTCGGGCTGCAGCTCTGTGAGGGGCTTGGGCTGCAGCTCCCTGAGGGGCTTGGGCTGCAGCTATTTACCATCTGGTATGGGAAGATTCCACCTTTTGTCAAGGGAAGGGGCTTTTCAGGTGCTCATGGGCTGCGTGTGACCCTAAGCCCAGAGGGAGCGTGGTGTCATTGTGGATTCCAGGAACAATCCACAGGACTTCGTTGGCTAGGGCTCTGTCTATGCCCAGGCATCCTTGGCAGTCCACATGCCGGCTGGTATGGCCTCTGCTCCCAGGCCACCATCTGTGACTTCTGGGGACTTAGCTCACTGTCAGGTGTTGATTTGTGATTTTATTAAAGTGTGATCAAGGGGTGAACGGGGATGATTGATTGCTCTCAGCGCTGGTCACCTAAACCTGCCTGTCAGCTGACAACCGCAGGGCAAGACAGATGGGTCGGTGCCAGGCAGGCCTGGACACCCTGGGCTCAGGTGGGGTGGAGAGCCGTCACCAGCTGCTCACGGCAGCCTGGGAGCTGCTGTGCTAGGCTCCGCTCTGCTCAGCCCCAACCTATAATTTTTAAAAAAATATATTAGCTGACCTATAAATTTTGACCTCTCCACTGATCTTCAGTGTCAAGCTAGATCAAGTACATGAAGGTACCAGGACATCACATTAAACACTCACTACATACATCTTTTTATGATAATTTTCTAAAAGTCAAAGCAGTTCAGGAGAGCAAACAGTAGACATTTTAAAACAGCATTTCTTTAGGTAAGTATCCAGAGATATTTACTTTCAGGTTTCATTTGGCAACTGTTTTGCGACATTTAAATTTGCTTCTTACCAGTTGGCGCTGACCCCATCCCTGGGTCTGCAATGGGCCTCTGGTATTGGGCTGTAATGGGAGGCCAGAGCGGAGGCTGGTGGAGGGATGAGGCCAGGAGACCCACAGTGCCCTGGGTGCAAATGGCCTGCCTGTCTTCTCAACCCAATGTCTCAGTGGACAATTGCGAATGGTTTTGCCTCTGGTTAGCCTCATTCCCCCACATTTGACCTCCTTCTAGATTTGTTTTTTATTGCGGTAAATACAGATGACTTATCATCTTAACTATTTTTAAGTTCAGTAGTGTTAAACACATCCACAGTGTGGTGCGTCCACATCCAGAGCTTTGTCATCCTGCAAATCCGAGAGCTGGTACCTGTTAAACGCCACCTCTCTGCTCCTTCCTCCCCCTGCCCCTGGAGACTACCATTCTTCTGTCATCTGAATCTGACCAGGTAAGTGGACTCATACAGCATTTGCCTTTTATTTGGCATGATGTCCTTAGGGTTCATCCATGCTCTAGCATGTGTTGGGATTTTCTTCCTTTTTAATATTATTTTATAATATTACATGTGCTCTGAGTCAGCATTTTTGCAACTATAAAGACTTAATCATGTAACTTAGAGGAAAGGAGATTTTTCTTATGGTTTTGAGTTCGGTCTTTGTGAGGCTGGGGACCGTGGCTCTCAGGGACGGCGGTGGAAGGTGGAGAGAGGGAGAGTGCATGAGCTGTGCTCCTCACACCATGGCAGCCAGAGAGAGAGCGAGCGAGCAGGGTGGAAGAACCATATATAATCCCCAAATCCACACCCCAGGGATCCACCTGCTTGCGTCACACCCTATGGCCTCCTCCAGCACCCAGGTAAGTCCATTACAATGGCCTTAACCTCTGCTGGGATTCCTCAGTTCAATGACATCAGCTCCAAACATTAACGAAAGAGCTCTGAGGGGACACTTTGTATGTAATTAGGAGGCCACGTGTGGGGAACCACATTTCACCTCCCTTCATCCCCCGTGGACACTTGCGTTGCTCCGGCCCTTTGGCTGTTGTGACTTATGCTGTGACTCTGGTGCTTTTCCTCTAGCTTGGATCATTGAAGGGCATGCCCATCACAGTCATGCTTTTTGAAAGCCACTAAGTTTGTTCCAGGGATCTCATGTAATCTTCAGTTTCTTAAACCCTCACCTTCTGCCCAGGTGCCCTGGGTGTCCTCAGCCAGAGTTTGGCCTTGTTTTCAACTTGACCCCACTCCATGCTGGCATGGGACAATTCCCTCCTGCTCTATCCTCTGTGCCGGGCCCACCCGGCTTTGCTCCTGTCTCCCTCGGGCCTCTCAGCTCAGCTCAGCTTGGCTGTTGTTTCCAGGCAGTTCCCCCATGAACCTCTGCTGGGTTCCTGCCCTTCCCCCTCCTCCAATAGCCCAGCACTCCAGGCAGCCAAGGCTGAGCTCACAGAATAGTTCAGTATTGATATTAAATAAAATTACAATAAAGCTAATCAAACACGTAATTAATTACATGCACCACGGTTATTATGCTACTCAGTAATTAGGCATGACTGATAAGCAGCTCATAAGTGGCTGTAATTAGTTTTACTTTGATGCAGCCTACCCAGGCATCTCTGGAGTTAGTGGAGAGTGCTGTGTGTGTGTGTGTGTACAAGTGTACATGTGTGATTTAGTGGAAGAGAGGACAGGTCAGGGTCATTTGGAGGTTGTGAGGGGAGGAATAAATGGAGGAGACAGTCATGCTGCCTGTTCTGACCGCTAACAATGAACAAAGGATGCATCCTCAAGAAACCCAGCTCTGACTCTGTCCTTCATCCTCCGCCCACCTCCTCCCTGGTTGTGCATCCCCAGATCAACATCCTGGTCTTTCTTTTTTGCATATTGTGACTTGGAGAGAGGGGTGGGGCTGGCAGTGTCTGCTGAATGTTTTGACAAAGGGAAGACTGAGGATTTCTCTGTGCAGCTGCCTAGCGTTGTAGCTTCTGATGAACTTAGTCGACTCCTCTGATGGTGTAAACAGGGCTATTCGAACCTCAGGGTAGAGGATGTGGCATCCTGAAATGGTGTTCCCAACCTGCGCACTCAGGAGGGGCTGTGTAGAGTCTAAGAATACATTACGACCAACAAACTGTATGCCTAATACATCACTGAATGCATAGTTCTTTATCATCATGTTTTCTATGGTCAACAGAAACTGAAAGCCCAGTTATTATCTTGAGTGTTTTTGCAACTAAAAGAGTCTGATACAGACCTCATTTCCTGTTTCCTTCTTGTCTGGGCCCCCAAAACTCCCTCCACTCTCCAACTCCATACTTTTGCTCACATTTTATCTTATTTCATTTTAAAATCTTGTGTTTTATATTTTATTTTATACTTTGCAGATGTGACTTTCTATGTCACAGTTTTTAAACTGCCATACAGCTTCCTCATCATCTTCCACAAGGCTTTTTCTAGCTTCTCAGCCAGAAACACTGTCTCATTCCTTGTCCTCAAGCAATGTTTAGACTTTTACCTTGGGACTAGCACATACTGTCTTAGGGTTTATCGTGATACTTTTTACCCACAGGTCGTGAGAATGCCCTCATCTTACGTGGTTCATTTTTAGAGCCCCAGCAGACACGGTGCACAAATGCCCTCAGTGGATGTTGCTCTGGTTTGGGTTTGGAACACCCCTACAGGCTCACGTGTTGACAGCCCGTTCTCTGAGGGTGCGGCCTTGAGGCTGATATGTCCCTGGTCCCTTCTGCTCTCTCTGCCTCCACCTGCCATGTGCTCTGCCATTTAGCCACCACATTTCTGGCTGGGAGCCATCTGAACATGGATTGAACCCTCTGAAAGCTCTGAAACTGTGAGCCCAAACGAGCCTTCACTCCTCAAGATTATGCTTCTCTCGTGTTTTGGTCACAGTAATGGAAAAGCTGACTAAAACAATTTTTTTTGAATCATATTATGTGGAAATGTCAGCAAATAAGGCTAGAGATGTGGCCAAATAACTTGAAGTTTTATTAGATAAAGCACTGAAATCTATTGGTTAAACTAATTCTTTTAACTAGAGATTCTTGTTCTCTCCTACTACCCTTATTTTTATAAAGGACTAACCATTTGACATGTCCTGTCCCCAAGGATTCTACTCTCTGTTAGAAATACTGGGTACTGAGACATAATCAGAGAGATATCAAGCCAATATGTCAGAATGAACTCACTTAGGAAATGCCCTCTTCCTCCATTATGCCTGAAAATAGCAGATAATTCAAACAGCAGAAGTAACAATAACAAAAATTGATAGCTAGAGCTGAGTTTGATAACAAGGAAGAGAGCCCCTCAGGTTCCAAGACGAGGGCATATGGAGTGGGAATGTTGCTTGGCTGTGGGAGGGGGTGATCTTAATGCTGTGCAGACAGGCAGTGGAGTCAGTGTTGATGTTCAGGAGGATAAGAAGAAAGCTAGCTACATATAGACAGAGGTTATAAAAACTTTAGTCTGCTTACTTGGGAAAGCTTCAGGGAAGCCTGAGATTTGGTGGGATCTGGGGCAGAGTAGACACTTTCGCTTGATGGTAATTCACAGTGATGATCTTTGGATTCACACCGACACATTGAGAAAGTGACAAAAATAGGTCTCAGTTGGGTAAAATCCATAAATCTCTTGGCAGAGCAAACTTACACTCTTCTGCAGAGGGACTTCCACATGCCGGGGTGCTCACAGAACCTACACAAAACATTGACACCTCGTGTGGGTTTAAATGAATTGCTAAAAACAAATAAGGAAATGATGAACCACAGTTTAGAAAGAACAGCAGGCAGAGATGAAAATTTGTCCCCTAGGAACTGTAGCTAACAGAATCTTTACACCACATACTTAAAATGTTAAAAGACATCAATAAAGCCATAAAACAAGAACGAAAAGTCATAAAACACATCAGTCTTATCCTTAGAAGGGGAATTTTAAAAAACAAAAATATCTTGAAGTTACAAATGTTCAGTAGAATGGCAGACAGTAAAATTAAGTAATGAATATTAGACAACTGAGGGGAAAATGTATAAATGAGAAGAGAGACCAGAGGAAATCACCACAATGTAGCACAGATATGCAAGGAGCTACAGGCATGAGGAGAGGAGTGAGGGTGTCGTGAAAACACATTGTGTGTCTAATTGATGTTCATGAGGCACACGTGGGAAGAATGTGGGAGAAGAAGTATTTGAAAATATATTTGCTGAGAATTTTCCAGAATTGAAAAATATCCCTTGGCTATACATGGATAAAGTGTTCATATTCCAAAACTGGGTAAAAAGAGCAAGCCAGCACTAAGTATATCATAGTAAAACTGTAGATTATCAGAGAAAAGAAAAGCCAGATGTGGTGGTACACACTTGTAACCTTAGTACTCGGGAGGAGGAGACAGGAGGATTGCAAATTCATGGGCAGCCTCAGCAACTTAGTGAGGCTCTCTGCAACTAAAAAAAAAAAAATAGGGCTGGGGTGTACTTCAGAGGTAGAATGCTCCTGAGTTCAATCCCAGTGCCAACACACACCCACACAAAAAAAAAGAAAGAAAGAAAGAAAGAAAAAAGCTTCTATGAAGGAAGAATAATTAGAGTACAACAGGATTCTTGTCAGCAGCAACAGGCATAGGAATATAATAATACCTTTAAAGTGCTGAATGATAGTATCTTTCAATTAGAATTTTATACTCAGCTAAACTATCATCCAAGAGTGTCTCAAATGAAGTCATTTTCAGGTATGTAAATGACCATTTTCCTCCTACAAATTTTTGTGAAAAATAACTGAAGTATGTATCTCAACAAGATTCAATATCCACAAAAAAGGAATGTGGTGCACACACAAAAATCTGAGTAAGAGCAGTGCTAACGAGACAAGAACATCGTTATTTGATTTCTGAAAAGAATCATTTGAGAATGCAAAAGTTAGCATTAAAATTTTTTAAAAACTGTGGCAGTTAAAAAACAGAAAAGTAAGACATATGTGGTGGTATATGCTTGTAATCCCAAGTACTTGGAAGGTTGAGACAGGAGGATTGCAAGTTTGAAGTCAGCCTTGACAACTCAGTGAGGCCCTCTGCAACTCAGTGAGGCCCCGTTTCCAAATAAGAATAAATCTGGCTGGGAGTTTAGCTCAGAGGTAAAATACCTCTGGGTTCAATCCCCGGTGACACACACACACACACACACACACACACACACACACACACACACACACACGGATGAGTTCTAAGACATTTACAATTTGAGGAAAGCTAGATGTATTGATTAGCTTTAGAATTTTTTTATTTTTATTTTTATTTTTAATTTTTTATTGGTGCACTGTATTCATACATCATAGTGGGATACAAAGAAAACTTTTGTAGACATACATGCACATATCGCCCAGTTAGCCCCTACCCGATCCCACTCCGTTCCCTCCCCATCCCTCCTTCCCATGCTTGGCTTAGTGGTTGACATCTAGTATTATAGCAATTTATCCAAAATTAAAAATGATAATCTCACATAACAGTTTCATTTGTCTGATACCAAGCTTTTGATAACTTAAAGATAACATTTCAATATTTCTTTTTGCTTTCTTTCTTACCAGAGAATATTTTTTCTTTTTTTTTAATCCATATTCCATATTAGGATAGATTTTTTTCTGAAAAATAAATATATAAATATATGGTAGTTTCACCTAGAATTTTTAAAATATCCATACTAAATGGACAAAGAAACTATTAGCAAAATAAAAATTGAATATATTACTTCAAAACTTCTAAATTAGCATATAAATGAAAGAAGATCATTAATTCATGGAAAAAATGAGAAAAATAAAAATGGAACTAATACATCCAGATAATCAGTGCTCAAAGTAAAGACTCCAATCACTTATTAAAAACATTCATATGGGCCGGGCGTGGTGGCGCACGCTTGTAATCCCCGCGCTTGGGAGGCGGAGACAGGAGGATCGTGCAGGTTCGAAGCCAGCCGTGCTGGCTTAAGAGACCCTGTTTCCAAAAATAAAAAAGCATAAAATAGGTCTGGGAGTGTAGCCCGGAGGTAGAAGGGCTTCCAGGAACCCCAGTACCACAAACAACAACAACAACAACAACAACAACAACAACAACAACACACTCATATGAGCCTGGCATGGCGGCGCATGTTTGTAATCCCAGTACTTGGGAGGTTGAGACAGGTGGATCTGGGTTTTTGGACAGTCTCAGCTACTTAGTGAGGTGCTCCGCAACTTATTGAGATCCTGTTTCAAAATAAAGAATAAAAGCTGGGTGTGGTGACACATGCTTGTAATCCCTGCGCTTGGGAGGCGGAGACAGGAGGATTGCTCAGGTTCCAAGTCAGCCGTGCTGGCTTAAGAGACCCTGTTTCCAAATTTAAAAACAAGTATAAAATAGGTCTGGGAGTGTAGCCTGGAGGTAGAAGGGTTTCCAGGAACCCCAGTACCACCAAAAAAAAAAAAAAAAAAAAAAAGAATAAAAAATAGGGCTGGTGTGTAGCTCAGAGGTAGAATGTTTCTGGGTTCAATCTCCAGACCCGCAACAACAACAACAACAACAGCAACAGCAACACACTCATATGATGGATTATGAGGTGGCAATTAAAAGGTATATGCTAGGTAAATATGTATCAAATTTCAGAGCAATTTGCACAGTGGACAAAGTTTGTGTAACTTTAAAAATCACACAAAGAAATATTATATGCAATAAAAATGTGGAAAGGGACTTCCGGGAAGATGGCGACCGAGAAAAGCGGGGCTTAAGAGTCCAGCTAACAACCAATCTCCATTACCACAAAAAGAGCGCCTTTCATAGCCAGAAAACACCATCACCAGAAAAACAAAAAAAACCCACCAGGCTCCAGAGAGAAAGCGGACTGAGAACAGAGCTCAGGGCCACAGAGGAGACACACGCGCCCGAGGACGAGGCAGCAGCGCCATACTGCCGGCGGCAGCGGCGAACTCAACGGACGGCTACAGCAAGCCAGGTGAGCCGCTGCGGAACAGCCAGGCGGGATCTTTCGGCGCAGACAGCATTTAAAGCTCCCAGTGGCTGAGCTCAGCACACGCTGCAGGGATTCAGAGTGGAAATCAAAACCAGAGAAGAAAAAATACGCCAGCCTCATGGCCGAGGGCGTGGCAGAGGCGCCATATTGCCACCGGCGGCGGCAGCAGCAGTGAATTCACCGAGTCCAGTACAGCTACATCTGCGTACTCAAGAACAGTGAGTCAAATTGCGGGCCACAGAGGAGAAATCGCAGTATTGGGCCTCCTGGGACGTGACCCAGTGAGGGAGTGGTGGTGGCAGAGATATCACACCATAGGAGAACGTGCAACCTGGCACCCCCCATAGTTTAAAGCAGCCTCTATCGACTCCCTGGGTCGGAGACTCTGTGATACAACCCAGTAAAGGAGTAGTGGGGTCTGAGATAATACAGACTCGAGATCCAGAGCACCTTAAGTGAAGCCATAGTGACCCAAGGGAAGAACCCAGAGAAGGCACAAACATCGGAAATCATGGGAAAGAGGAATAACACTGGAGTAATGAATGTGCACAACCCCACAACATCAGAACCTGATAAAACAGAAAATCAGAGATTTCTAGAAGATCAAATCAGGAAAATAACTGTAGAAATAATAGAGGTGCTTCGAAAAGAACTCAGAGAGAGCCAAAAAGAGATAAAGGATGCAATTAATGAAGTAAAGGCCTCAATTCAAAGCACAAACAACCAATTAGACCACATGGAGAACAGAATCTCGCTCTTAGAAGATGAGCAATCCAAAAATGAATGCATAGTTTCTAATCTAGAAAAAAATATCCAACAGCAGGAATCTGACATTGAAGAAATATGGGCCCATCTTAAGAGAGCTAACCTAAGAATAGTTGGAATAGAGGAGGGAAAAGAAAGTGATACCAAAGGGATCAACAATCTCTTCAAGGAAGTAATAGCAGAAAATTTTCCAAATATAGAGCAAGAGGTTGATACACAGATCCAGGAAACTTATAGAACTCCCTTTAGACAGGATCGGAGAAGAGGATCCCCACGCCACATAATTGTCAAAATGACCAATGTGGAAGCCAAGCAGAGAATCTTAAAGGCAACAAAAACAAAGGGCCAAGTGACATTCAGAGGCAAACCAATTAGAATCACTCCAGACTTCCCAAACCAAGTCATGAGAGCCAGAAGGGCTTGGAGTAACATATTCCAAACTCTGAAAGAAAACAACTTCCAGCCAAAAATTTCCTACCCAGCAAAACTTTCTATCAAATTAGATGGAGAAATAAGAAGCTTCCATGACAAACAGAAACTGAAGGAATTTATGTCTTCACAACCAGCACTAGAGAAAATACTCAAAGAGATTAACTACAAAGAAGAAATAGGTAACACTCACCAGAACCAGAGAAACAAGAGTTTCCATCCAACAGACAACTAAGATTGGTTATCTGTGGAGATTCATTACTTATGTTAGTCTTTTACCTATCTCTAAGTTGTATTGTTTGCCTTTATTGTTAATTTTTAGGATTTCTAGTTGGAATATTAATATACCTTCAGATATAGCATTTGGAAATATTTTATCCAATTCTATTAGTAACTTTTAACTCTGTTTACATTGTCTTTGGATATACAATATTTTCTTTTATTTTTTAGGGAGTTTGTATATTCTTCTGTTGCCTGTGCCATTGAAATCATATCCAAGAAATCACTGCCAATTTCAATGTTGTGAGGTTTTATGACCCAGATTTTCTCCTAAAAGTTTATAGTCTTAAGATTTATATTTAGGTCTTTTATCTATTTTGAGTTAATACTTGTATATGGGATTAGGTAAAGATCCAATTTTATTCTTTTCCATGTAATTATTATTTTTCAACAATATTTAGTTAAAAGATTATTATTTCCACCACCAAATGTTCGTGGAAACCTTGTCAAAAATAACTTGACAATATAGGGAAGAATTTAGCTCTAGGCTTGTATTTAACTCCAATGGTCTATATATCTGCCTTTAGAACAGTACTACACTGTTTCAATTATTGTAGCTTTATATGGTTTGAAATCAGAAAATATATATCTGCTAGCTTTGTTCTTTTTCAAGATCGTTTTGGGTATCTAGAATTCATATTCCATAATAGGATAGATTTTTTTCTGAAAAATAAATATATAAATATATGATAGTTTCACCTAAAAAAACAGAAAAAAATATGCTCTAGTAAGAAAGAAAGCAAAAAGAAATATTGAAATGCTATCTTTAAATCATCAAACACTTGGTATCAGACAAATGAAACTGTTATGTGAGATTATCATTTTTAATTTTGGATAAATTGCTATAATACTAGATGTCAACCACTAAGCCAAGCATGGGAAGGAGGGATGGGGAGGGAATGGGGTGGGGATTGGGTGGGGGCTGACTGGGTGATGTGTGCATGTATGTCTACAAAAGTTTGTATCCCACTATGATGTATGAATACAGTGCACCAATAAAATAAAAAAATGTGGAAAGGAATTAGAAAGATATGCACAAATTATTTACAGTATTTAACTCTTGGGAAGAAATAAGAATGGGGCATGGAAAAGAGAAGACGCTCTAAGTGTGTGCATAGTGCTCTCCTTGGCACAAAACATTTGAAATCACGCACTGACAAGGTTAATTAGGATTATCAATTCTTGCTTTTTTTTGGTGGCACTGGGGTTCCTGGAAAACCTTCTACCTCCGGGCTACACTCCCAGACACCTATTTTTAATATTTTTATTTGGAAACAGGGTCTCTTAAGCCAGCACGGCTGGCTTCGAACCTGTGCGATCCCCCTGTCTCCACCTCCCAAGCGTGGGGATTACAAGTGTGTGCCACCGTGCCCGGCTTAATTCTTGCTTTTTTGATGTTTGCCAGTGTGTTCTTCTTGGGCTATATTTTTAGTCAGTTAAATTACACATCTCCAAAGGCCATCTACTTAGGTATGTTTAATGCTGGGAACCTGGGCATTCATTGTAGCAGCCCAGAGAGGGGTATTTTTTTTTCAGGAAAATGTTTAGTGGAGGTGGTGGGGAGATGTGTGGGGTCATGCAGATGGAGCCTTGGGCAACTGATACAAGAACAGAAAACCTCATTCCAAGGGCGTCCTGTATGTGTGGGGCAGCGGGGAGAGAGCCTTGGCACTGACACCTGTGTGTTTCCCTGGGATGCTGAGGGAGGTGATGAGGGTCAGCTTCTCTGGACTTCAGCATGTCACTGATGACCTCTTGGGGATCCCTGTGACTGATTTTGAGTTGACAAATTTGAGAATAACTCATTCTTGTCTCATTGGGATGGGACGGTACCTCACATGAACACTTATTAGTTCTCTAACAGCCCAGACCTGCAGCTTCCAGAACATGCAGCAGATAGTCAGTCTCTCATGATGCTAGATCAGAGTCTCCAGGGTAAGATGCCCAGTACTGGTGCTGCCCAATAGAAAGCAGTTTTTTTTTAGGTTTGGCTTTAACTGGACTTCCTTGCTGCAATACACTGTCTCCAAAGTGATGGGAGATAGCTGGCTCTGCCATCCTAGTCCTCAGGGCCTCTAATTGTCTCTACTGCAGCTTTTACCCCCAATAGAGGAGGCATGAGGAACAACCAATAGTCATCAGGTATAAACCCAGGCCAGCAGCATCCCCCTGAGCCATCAGCTGTGTGATCTGGGACCAGTCATCCCACCGCACGCTTCCCCTCTATAACATATCCTAAAATTCTAATGGCAACATCTTGGCTTCAGACCTGTATTATTTGTGCAATGGCTCTTGACTTCTTTATTTCTTTTTTATTGGGTACATTGTGATTTTACATCATATTGGGGTATAGAGTGTTAGAACAATACATTCACACAGTGTTGTTGCTCCCTTCACCAGGTCGCCCCCACCCTCACCCTGCAAGTCTGAGATTGGAATTGGAAATTTTGTATAAATTCATAGCATTATTTCTATGAAATTCATAGCATTATTTCTATGATTTCATTTTTATGACTTTGTCTCCCCCTTTCACTAGTCACCCTTGGTCACTCTCCTGGAGTCTCTGCTCATCCATCTGATGACACCTCATCCCTAAATATCCCTCTAGTTTCCACATATTAGAGGGAGCACATGTCTACTTGTTCTTTGGGATTGGGTGAACTCACTTAGCACAGTATTCTCAGGTTTCATCTGTTTTCCTGCAAATGGTATAATTTTGTTCTTCTTATGGCTGAGTAAATTTTCATTGTGTGTATATTCCAGTTTTGTGATCCATTGATCCGTTGGTGGACATCTAGGTTGGTTCCATGACTTGGCTCTTGTAAGTTGTGCTGCTGTGAACATGGCCAGGCATGTAAGGTATGATAATACTCTGATTCATTTCCATTGGGGAAGATGCCCAAGAGCAACATCGCTGGGTTATACGGCAGTTCTATTTCCAGTCTTCTGAGAAACCTCCACACTGACTTCCAAAGCAGTTGTACTAATTTGCAGCTTCACTAACAGTGTAATAGGGTTCTTGACTTATTTCTCTCAGTCTCATTCTCAAAATAAGTGACAGTGAGGAGGATCAGGGAAGACAGAGGACACCACGGGAGTTGCTAGCTGCACACCCTCACTTGCAAATCTCCCCAGCTGCCTTCCTGCTGATGGGTAGTGAGCCCATCTGGGCAGCTGTTGTGTAATGCACAGCTATCACCTCACGCCTGCAGAGTTCCAGGGCTGGGGGGTGGTGATCTGTGAGGTCAGGACTGTTGCTGTTCCCACTTGACATTCCAGAAAACTAAACGTGAGGTCTGTGTGCCCCAAAGAAGAAGCAAAAGAGCAGAGATTTGAGCCAGAGAGTGTGGCTTTATATCCATTCCAAGCAGAGAGGTGGGGAGATGTTGTCAAAGGGTAGGAAGTCCCATCTCAACAGGAGGGTGATTCTGGAGATTTGCTGTTTAGCAGTGGGTAGAGTTAATCATAGTGCATTGTGTACTTGAATGTTGCTAAGAGAGTCCATCTTTAATGTTCTTACCACACACATTGAATAAGTATGTAAGGCGGTGGATTATGTTCATTATCTTGATGTAATAATTTCACAATGTATACCTACATCAAAACATTTTATATAGCATAAATATATACAATTATAATTTGTTAGTTATACCTTAATAAAGATGGAGAAAGAAAAAATAAAAACCATATAATGGCTAGCTGGATTCGTTGCTTTCAGATTTGCCTCTAGCCTGCCAGCTATTCCTTCTAACTTATCATTAGCCCTAATAAATGTCCTGTACTACCATTGTTTTTGCCAAAATCACGCACATTTAAAGTAACAAAAGATCTAAGAGGTAAATAAATCTTTTCATGGCTTAAAATTACTATTATTGGATAAATTAGATATAGGACAAAAAGAAACCATGTACAAGGATAAAGCTGTTAATTAATTATGTAATTGTAGCTAGCAAATGCAATTCTTTTCATACTTCCCTGCCTCCTTTGGAGAAAAGAGTCCATCTCATTCACAGCATACCACAGAAGCGAAGCAGTCCTTGGTGAAAGGGGCAGAGGAGATATTTAAAAAAGCCTTGTAGAGTGAGCAAGCAGGGTGATGGCTGCGGTGTCTTTTGGCATTTGGATATTTGCAGGGATGCAGATGTCTGCTTCATCTCGTTCTGTCTTTGAGCATAGGATGCAATTCTCCTGGGAGCACAGAGCCTGTGTCTGCCTGTTACCTCTCTTCTTGGGGGAAGTGGGTTTTTTTTGATGAGAGGGATAGGGTGCCAGGTGAATGCAGGGCAGTAGCGGCTCCTCACAGCCAGTTGCTCTGGCTTCCACGCATGTAACTCCGTCCTTACAGGAGAAGCAGCTGGGGGAGAGGAGATGGCAGAGACCAGGGGCTCTGTGGGATTTAGCCAACAGCCTGCTTGGCACCATGGCTCTATCTCTTTTGTCTGCTTGGCCTTGAACCACTTTTCTTTACTCGTAAGGTACAGAAAAGTCAACCAGCAGCCGGGTGTGGTGGCACACGCTTGTAATCCCAGTACTTGGGAGGCTGAGACAGGAGGATATAGGTTTGCAGCCAGCCTCAGCTAATTGGTGAGGCCCTTTGCAACTCAGACCCTGATTCAAAAAAATGAAGAAAAAAATCTGGCTGGGTGTAGCTTGAAGGTGGAATACCCTTGGGTTCCATCCCCAGTACTGTAACAAACAAACAAACAAACAAACAAACAAACAAACAACCGAGCTGCATCGTGGTGAGAACTCAGTGAGCAAGGCCGCAGTGTGTACTGTGTGTGCGGGAGGCGTCCAGGCCACATGACTTTCCCTTTCCCTCTGTCATGTCTTCCCACTTCTTCCTGCCTTTTTCTCACAGGTCCTGCTCTCTCTCCCTTTCTGTGCTGTGAGGTTGACCTGCTGGGCCCTGCACGGAGAGCCTTCATGCATCCATTGCTTTCCTTCCTGATTTCTCATATTCATGTTTCCTTAGGATGGTCCCTAACCTGGCCCTTCTCTGCATATTCTTGATAGAGCATCCTTCACTGATCTGATCGCCGAGCCCTCGGAGCTTCCTAAATCCATCTATCTCTGCTCCAGCACATTTGCGCATGCCATTTCCCATGCAGAATTTCCCCTCCGACTTTCAGTCTTTGTTCCAAATCGAGATCAACCTCTTCCAAGCAGCTTTTTAGGACTAAAATCATCACCAGCTCTGTTATCAGAGAGATCAGAGAGTCACTTTCACTCAGGTCACCAGGACCTGGGGTAGGAGAGCATTAAGGACGATGGATCAGGTCAGCAACTGGCCAGTCAGGGCGTCTGTTCTCAGCAGCTGAGTGCGATAAGGGGCTGGGCTTTCATCTTTGATGCTGGAAACATGGCAAAAGGGTCTACTGCCTCTTAGGGAGCAGAGCTACTGAAGAAATTAAAGCTGGGGACCAGACAGACATCCCCCTAAAAGAGTTATCAGACGGGCAGAGAGGGTCAGAGAAACTGGACATTGATACCGAGCCCTGAGATCAAATGTCACAGCTTCAAACACAGATTTATTTTCGCATGGTTTCTGTAGGTCAGAGGTTAAACCTAAGTCTCACCAGGCTGAAGTCTAGGTGTTGGCAGGTCGGGTTCCTTTCCAGAGGCCTAGGGGAGGAGCCCGTTCCTAAGCTCATTCAAGTTCTTGGTAGATGAGCTCCTTGTTGCAGGACTGATGCCCCTATGGCCTCGCTGGCCACCAACTTGGCCAGGCTTGGCTCCTGGTCCCTCTTTCTGCCTCTTGCAAGGGTCCTTAGCTCCCAGCGCCAGCAGTGGTGTGGTGCGTCCTGTAGCTCAAAGCTTCTCTGACACCAGCCAGGTGAGGTTGTCTGCTTTCAAGGGCTCATCTGATTAGAGTGGGCCTATGGAGGCAATCCAGGATAAGTTCCCTGGTTTTTATAAGGTTTCTTTGTTTTTATCTCTTTATCTCCTCTGTTTTGGTACTAGGCATCAAACCCAGGGTGCTGCACATGAAAGGCAGGTGCTTTCCCACTGAGCTGTATCCCAGCCAGCCCCAGTATTCCTATCTTAAAGTCCAAAATTTTAATCACAGATAGCTAGATAGATGATAAATAGATAAAGTAGTTATCACCATAGGATGTGACTGGAGGGGCTTTCTCCAAGGCTCCCCTCTCAGGATCCTTAGCACCTGAAATTCTATTGTGTAACCTAATGAGGCTTTATAACTACAGGAGGTCTTTCTGAATATGCAAACTCTTCTTGGAAGGTTAGGGTATGTGGCAACACTGTTGACAAATCTTTGCTTGAGGTTGGCATATTAAGGCATCAGTGTAGAGTTTTTGAAGAAATAAAGCTTGGGGCAGGTTGTTTGTGAAGAGAAAGTGAGAGAAGGAAGTTGAGGACCCCAGGGAGCTGCCTAGAAAGGTGTTCTGAGCAGGGTATCAAAGCAGGCGGGGTTATAGGGGAGATGCCCCCAAAGTGGACAAACATGTTCAGAGAAGCAGGGCAGGGAGACTCAGACCCCTGGAGTTCACCCCACCACCTACTGTCTTTCTAATCTGGGACACTTTCTTAAATGTCCTTGTGTTTTGTACATCTGTAAAAGGAAGATGACAGCATTGGCTAACATAATTGGTAAATATAATTCATAGTTCAATGTCATAACGCCTGGCTCTTCCATTCTTTATGACGAGTTAATGCTTGGAAGTGATTGAGCAGCTTATACCTGGAAGGGAGGGGAGGTTCTCTGAGGGCCTGGAGAGGAGAGAGGAGGGGATGGGGGCCGTCCACAGGTTCTTCTAGGAGCAGGGACCACACGAGGCATGCGGCCAGCACCATCATCTTTGTACAAGGGTAAACACGTGGGAACATGGATACCTTGACCGGGAGAGATTTACCTAGGTTTCCAGGGAGAGTTAGAAGGCAGGATTGCAGTGAAGTTCCTCCTAATTGGGATGGCCACACAACCTTCCTGAGGGCACAGATTGGCACTGCTTCTGAGCCTTGGCATGCACCACTTCCTGACAGTAAGATTTTTAAAAAAATTCTTTTGTGATGCTGGGGATCAGACCCAGGGCCTCATGCAGGCTGGGCAAGTGCTCTCCCAATGAGCTACCTCCTCAGTCCTGACGGTCATTCTTATGTGTCAGCATGGCTAGGCTATGGCACCCATTTTCGGTGGCTAACATCTACAGTATGTGTTGACTTTAAGTAAAGGAGATTATCCTCTATAGTGTGGGTGGACAGTGCCCAATCTGATGAAGGCCTTGAGAGTGTATCTTCATCCTTTCAGGCTGTCATGACAAAACATTGTAGACTGGGAGGCTTAAACAAGGGAAATTTATGAACATAGTTCTGGAGTCCAGAAGTCCAAGATGCAGGTGTCAGCTGACTGTGCCCCTGGTGAAGACACCGCCTGGCTGGCAGGTGTCTTCTCAATGTCTTCATATGGTAGAGAGAGTGAGCATCTGGTGCTGCTCCTTAAAAGGCATGGATTCTATCCTGAGGGCCCGACCCTCATGAATGCATCTAAGCGCAACAACCCCCCGAAGGCCCCACCTTGGGAGTTAGGCCTGCAACATTTGACTATTTTCTTTGGGGGGTTTAAACATTCAATACATAACAATAAACCCCAAGAAGATGGAATTCTGCTTCGAGAGATAGAGGCTGCAACTCCTTATTTACAGTTTTCAGACTTTATGGTCCTCAAGACCATGTGACCCAACTCCTTAAGCTCTCTTTTTCTCTCTCCTTCGATAGCTAGATGCGTCTCCTATTGACTGTTTCTTTAGGAAACCCTAACTAATATATACTTAGGGGAAAATTTTGAGTTAATAATTTTCTGCCCTTCATATTCAGCCAGGAGTGGCTTAAATAGGCCAAACTCAAGAAATCTAAAATGCTACTTATCCTTGGGAAAACAGTGACCCGACCGCCAAAGCTCATTTCCCTGCTGTGGGATCTGACTCTAGACTTTCTGCCAATCACTCCTGGTGCTCAAAGCGAGGCTCATCAATGGAACTCTCCCTGCCAAGGTTCATGGAGAATCGCTTCAGTCAACAGCGCCTGCTGCTTGGTATTCTGAGGAACAGTCTAACAGCTCACAGCCATCTCTTTTTTAAGCCTATTTCTCTCTTTGCAATCCTTGCATTATTTTAGCATTTTAGATAAAAATGAGTTAGTAAAAAGAAAGCAGAGAAGAAAGGCAGGTGGGAGGTGCGTGGTACACTCCAGGGGTCCTGGGTTTTTTCATTTTAGCCAATTCATACCAGTTCCTGCAGATATTAGTGTTTTACCAGTCTTCTTAAGGTTAAGGCGGATTGTCTGAAGTTTCATCTCCCGCCATGTGCTTAGGTATCATTTTGAAGAGAGGAAGGATAAATTATTACTAACAGTATTAATGATGCATTACCACGATACAGCTTTGTACCTCAGAAAACACTGTTACGTATCTCATTTCAGGTCCTGCTTTAAACATTTATGGGCTGTTGGGAAGGCTTTGTAGAATAAACCTTTGACATTTATGAGCAATCTTTTCTGGAAGCCCTCACCAGTCTTCAAAATCAAGAGGTGTCATTTCCTCCATAAAGTAGAATAAAGTGAAATTGAAATGTTTAAAGAATTACCCGGGACATGGTCAGCAGAGAACAATGATCCTGAAAGAAGCCGGATTCCCTCGAGATCCTGGAGATCTTGCTGCCTGTCATCAGTGGCCGTCACTCAGCTCATTTCAGCCACAGGTGTCCTGGACCAACCTGTGATGGTTGAAAATGGAAACGTTGAATTTCCAAGGGTCAACTGCAGGAATGGCAAATTGTCATGGTGCATTGTCAACATTCCCCCACTCCAGCTTCATTCACAGGTAGCTCTAATTACTTATGGAAATATTCCCTAGTCATCTCTAGACTTGGCCTTAGAATCCTTCTTTGACACAGTGTTCTAAGCAATGACCACAGATGAATTACACTTAATCCCTCTTGGCCACTCTGGTGCTGTATTATTATGATTCTGCCAATCTGGTGCAACCAGAAGAATTCTGTATTTCTTTTACCCTCTTCCTCCTCCTCTTCCTTACCCCCTCCTTCTTTTTCTTCTGTGCTGGGGCCTGAACCCAGGACCTTGCATATGTTAGTCAAGGGCTCTACTACTGACCTACACTCCCAGAATATGAAGGACTGTACATTTATTACTCAGGCTCAGAGAACTATAGAATGTCAGAATGAAAGCACACTTTGAGATTGAGAACATTTCTTTCTTTTTTTTTAATTAGCCCTACTTTATTATTATTTTTATTGGTGCAATGTATTCATACATCATAATGGTATAAAGAAAATATTTTTGTAGACATACCCCACCCCATTCCCTCCCCATCCCTCCTTTCCATGCTTGGCTTAGTGGTTGACATCTAGTTTTATAGCAATTTATCCAATATTAATGATGATAATCTCACAAAACAGTTTCATTTGTCTGATACCAAGCTTTTGATGACTAAAAGATAACAGTTCAATATTTCTTTTTGCTTTCTTTCTTACCAGAGAATATTTTTTTCTTTTCTTTTTTTTAGGTGAAGCTATCATACATTTATTTATTTATTTTTCAGAAAAAAAACTCTATCCCAATATGGAATATGGACTCTAGATACCCAAAACAATCTCAAAGAAGAACAAAGCTAGAAGATGTATATTTTCTGATTTCAAACTATATAAAGCTACAATAATTGAAACAGTGTAGTACTGTTCCAGAGGCAGATAGATATATAAACCATTGGAGTTAAATAAAAGCCTAGAGATAAATTCTTCCATATATTGTCAAGTTATTTTTGACAAGGTTTCCACGAACATTTGGTGGAGGAAATAATATTTTAACTAAATATTGTTGAAAAATAATAATTACATGAAAAATAATAAAATTGGACCCTTACCTAACATATTTACAAATATTAACTCAAAATAGATAAAAGACCTAAGTATGAATCTTAATACTATAAACTTTTAGAAGAAAATCTGGGTCATAAAACCTCACAACATTGAAATTGGCAGTTATTTCTTGTATATGATTTCAATGGCACAGGCAACAAAAGGGTAAATAAACTCCCTAAAAAATAAAAAATATTGTATATCCAAAGACAATGTAAACAGAGTTAAAAGTTACTGATAGAATGGGATAAAATATTTCCAAATGCTATATCTGAAGGTATATTCATATTCCAACTAGACATCCTAAACATTAGCAACAATAAAAGCAAACAATACAATTTAGAGATAGGTAAAAGACTAACATAAAGAATGAATCTCCACAGATAACCAATCTTAGTTGTCTGTTGGATGGAAACTCTTGTTTCTCTGGTTCTGGTGTGTGTTACCTATTTCTTCTTTGTAGTTAATCTCTTTGAGTATTTTCTCTAGCGCTGGTTTTGAAGACATAAATTCCTTCAGTTTCTGTTTGTCGTGGAAGCTTCTTATTTCCCCATCTAATTTGATAGAAAGTTTTGCTGGGTAGGAAATTTTTGGCTGGAAGTTGTTTTCTTTCAGAGTTTGGAATATGTTATTCCAAGCCCTTCTGGCTCTCATGACTTGGTTTGGGAAGTCTGGAGTGATTCTAATTGGTTTGCCTCTGAATGTCAGTTGGCCCTTTGTTTTTGTTGCCTTTAAGATTCTCTGCTTGGCTTCCACATTGGTCATTTTGACAATTATGTGGCGTGGGGATCCTCTTCTCTGATCCTCTCTAATGGGAGTTCTATAACTTTCCTGGACCTGTGTATCGACCTCTTGCTCTATGTTTGGAAAATTTTCTGCTATTATTTCCTTGAAAAGATTGTTAATCCCTTTGGTTTCACCTTCTTTTCTCTCCTCTATTCCAATTATTCTTAGGTTAGCTCTCTTAAAATGGGCCCATATTTCTTCAATGTCAGATTCCTGCTGTCGGATTTTTTTTTCTAAATTAGAAACTATGCGTTCATTTTTTGAATGATCATCTTCTAGGAGTGAGATTCTATTCTCCAAGTGGTCTAATCGGTTGTTTGTACTTTGGATTGAGGCCTTTACTTCATTAATTGCATCCTTTATCTCTCTTTGGCTCTCTCTGAATTCTTTTCGAAACACCTCTATTATTTCTATAGTTATTTTCCTGCTTTGATCTTCTATAAATCTCTGAATTTCTGTTTTATCAGGTTCTGATGTTGTGGGGTTGTGGGCATTCATTGCTCCATTGTTATTCCTCTTTCCCATGATTTCGGAAGTTTGTGCCTTCTCTGGGTTCTTCCCTTGGGTCCCTAAGACTTCACTTAAGGTGCTCTGGATCTCTACTCTATGGTATCTCAGTCCCCACTACTCCTTTACTGGGTTGTATCGCAGAGTCTCAGACCCTGGGAGTCAATTGAGGCTGCTCTAGACCATGGGGGGTGCCAGGTTGGGCGTTCTCCTATGGTGTAATATCTCTGCCACCACCACTCCCCCACTGGGTCAAGTCCCTGAGATTACAGTACTGGGATTTCTCCTCTAGGGGCCCAAATTTGACTCACTGTTGAGTGCGCAGATGGAGCTGTCGTGGACTGGGTGAATTCGCTGCTGCCGCCGCCGGTAGCAATATGGCGCTGCTGCCGCGCCCTTGGCCGTGAGTTTGGCGTATTTCTTTTCTGTTTTTGAACTCCACTCTGGGTCCCTGAAGGGTGCGCTGAGCCCAGCCTCTGGGAGCTTTAGATGCTCCCTGCGCCGAGAGATCTGCCGAATCTCGCCCGGCTGTTCTGCAGCGGCTCACCTTGGCTCGCTGTCTGCCGCTCCTCTCTGGAGCTTGGTAGGCTGTTGAGTGTGTTGGTCTGGTGCCGTCCGGTGAACTCGCCGCTGCCGCCAGCAGTAAGGCACTGCTGCCGCGTTATCGGGCGTGAGGCCGGTGTATCTCCTCTCTGGTTTCTGAACTCCGTTATGAGTTCCCTTTCTCTCTGGAGCCTGGTGCTGCAAGGCAAAATGGCGCCCGCCGCTTCATGCCGCGGCTCCGGCTGCAGCACTGCGGTCTGGTTTCTGGTGTCTCGTTTTTCCAGCCCTCTTTTTCTCTGTCCTTTAAAATTACATTTTTTGTTTCTCTGCTGATGGTGTTTTCTGGCTATGAAAGGCGCTGATTTTGTGGTAATAGAGATTGGTTGTTAGCGGGTCTCGTAAGCCCCGTTTTGCTCTGTCGCCATCTTCCTGGAAGTCCCTGAGAACATTTCTAAAGAAGTGATATGGGTCACCTGAGGAACTCTGAGATCCAGACAAGGCCTAGGTTTTCCTGCCTAGTAATGGATTATCATTATTCATATGTTCTCCATAGAAGAGAAGGGAATTCCCTTATCTTCTCTATGCTTAAAGATAAAATGATAGAGCATCCAAATCAGAGGAACCTTAATGCTTACCTGTTCTGACTTCCCATCTATCCTGGTCATTGCTGGAACACTTCCAGTGGCAGGGAGTTCTTTGTTAAAAACCCTTTCCATTTGGGATGGGTTAAAAATCTTCCTTCCTGGAGCTCTCGACACTTGGCTGTAGGGTTTCCTTCTGCACAAGCCCCACAAACTGGCAAATGTAGTATCTTTCCCTGGGAGGATAGAAGTCTAATTTATTTAAATGAATCTATTTCCAGATGGCTCCTAAAAGCAGATCTAATGGGGCCATTCTGCGCACAGCACTGGGGTGGGAGCCTTGCCAGTAGACAGATGTTTTGTCTAGACAGCTGCTGACCCTGTGCCCGGGCCAGGCCTGCTTTCTTGGGGAGCATGAACAGTGTGGGGAGTCTGCAGCAGGAAGTCACAGAGTGTTGTCACAGGTAGCCAAGGAGGCTCTCCATCTATGCCCTCATGGGTCACCTTTTCAGGTAGCCAAGGAGGCTCTCATCTATGCCCTCATGGGTCACCTTTTGGGTGCTTTCTGTAGAGAAAGCAGCTTCTGCTAGGTGTGAGAACTCTCCACATGCCACTTTGATGGATTGTCACTTTTCCCACAATGTAAGCCATTTTGACATGAAGAGTCTGCTTTTCCAAGACACTTGTGAGCCGAGCGTGTGCCATCGCTTTGACAAAGCTACATATTACTGGAAATATCAGAGGAGCAGCTCTACTCTCCACTATAACTCACGAAGCGTATTAAACGCTGGGATTCTAATACCTCATTTTCATGACGAACGATTCCACAAGCGCTCAAAACGCTTGCCATGAATCTCGCTGGCTGACTGCGATCACCCAGGGAGGAGGAGAACACGCAGAATACTTAACCTCCTGGCTGGCACCGAGTCCCAGGCCCAGGCCAAGCTGACCAGGCCTGGGGCTTGGAACCCTGAGCATGTTCTGTGCACTGTCTTCTGAAGCACGGGAGCACGCCACCAAACCAAGACAGCAACAGTCACATAGAACACTGCCTCAGCAGAGGCCAGGGCGAAGGGCTGATTGACCCCCTTCAGGGGGCATCTCCCCCACACAGCTTGTCAGTCCTGGGCGAAGGTGGCAAAGGGGCTCTCCAAGAGCGTGGGAGGGCTTCTCACCAGTTCGCAAACCTTTATTTTACCCACTTGATATGCAAACGGCAACACGACTCAGTGTTCACATCAACCCTCGGGGCCGCCAAGTGCACTTAGTCTTAGTTATGGTACTTTTAAAAATATACTTCTTTTCAGTGCATTGTAATTATGCATTATAGTGGGTGCAGAGCCGTTCAAACATTCACACATAGAGCTTGGTGTGTTTTCCTCAGATCCCTCCCCACTCCTGTCCCCACCTTTCTGTACATGTTAATGATATTGTAGTGATACTGTCATGTGTGGATACAACGTGATTTGAATTGTTTCTTCATTAATTCTCTGTCTCCATCCCCCTCCACTTTTTTATTGGTCTCTCTTTTCACTCGTCGGAAGCCCCTTCTATTTCCCATTTTCTCTCTAGCTTGCACATATGAGAGCAAAACATACCACTCTTGACTTCCTGCCACTTTACACTACAGAGAGTTCCACAGAGACCATAGGAGGCCCTGGCAACCAAAATACAAGGGGCTTGTGTTATTCAGGGTTCTCTGGGGAAACAGAATAAGTAGGAGGTGTGTATGTGTGTGTGTGTGTGTGTGTGTGTGTGTGTGTGTGTGTGTGTCTGCTCGCGTACATAGGTATATGTATATACAGACACACACACACACACACATATATATATATGCAATTGGCACACACACACACACACACACACACACACACACACACACACACACACATATATATATATGCAATTGGCTCATAAGATTATGGGACACATTGCATGATCCAGTCTGAGTCTGAAAGCCTCAGAACCAGCAGGACAGTAGGACAGCAGATGGTATGGTCACAGCCTTGAGACTCAGAAAGAGTTCATGTTTCAGTTCTAGTCCAAGGGCAGGAGAAACCCAGCATCCCAGCCTGGAAGTGTCCAGGCAAGAGGAATTCATTCTCATTCGGCCTTTTGGTTCTGATTGGGCCTTCATCTGATGGGATGAGGCCCAGCCACATTAGCAGGGCATCTGCTTCCCTTAGTTTACGGATTCAAGTCTCATCCAGAAATCCATCACAGACATATTTGATAAAATGCCTGGGCACTTTGTAGCCCAGTTAAGTTGATACATGAAATAATCCCTGCCTCTTCACCCCCCACCCCTGCCAAAAAAAGGAGAAACTGTCCAAATCATTCTAAATACAGGATATACAATAGATGCAAATTTGATATCTCATTGTAAATATAGGTTATAAGATAGACGTGAATTTGATTTCCCCTTTTTTCTCTCTTTCCCAAATCTCTGTAAGTGCTTTTCTCACTCAGCAATTCATTTTCCTCCCAGAACATATGTTGCCAATTTCCTCAAAGTCTTATGTAATAAAGGTCCTGGGCACTGATTTGTCTTATGCCAGTGCTCAGATGTTTTTACCTGGTCAGTGAGCTATTGCTGGGCAGCTGTGCCAGAAAGGGCTCTATGGAGGATGGGGATGGCTCAGGGAGAAAGGCCAAGGCCAACCTCATGGCCCCAGTGCAGTCGGACCATTCAGATCATGGCAGCAACACACACTGATTCATCCCCTACAGTGGATCACATCTAGATTCTGAAGACAGAATCATGAATCAGGCATGGTCTCACTCTGAAGGTAGCCCAGTATATAAGCAACTATAGTGCAGTGTTACGAGTGTCATAATAGAGTCACATGAAGGTGTTCTGCAAAAGGAGCCTCCACCTAGTCTAGTAGGTCAAGAATGTCTTCCTAGGAGAAGAGGCCACCAAGTCAAGTCCCAAAGATGATGACTAGGCCCCATACATCTCTACTATGTATTCCTTTACCAAAGTATAAGGAATGTGCTGGCAAGACAGGCACCATCCTCCAGGCCCATTGTATTGATTTATTTGCAGGGCCCTGAGCATCCGTCACTTTGGGGCACTGAATGATTATTCTCACTTTAGCCTGTACTTTACCCAACATCAGCCTCATTCCCTGTCCAGCACCCCTATGCACACAAACTCATTCACTCTCACCCACAGGACACATGGGAGCACCCTTTAGCCTTGGGGGCATTTGCTCATCTTTTCTCAGTGTTGGCTGTGCTCTGTAGCCCAGGGCTCATGGTAGGAGAGCTCCTGATAGCAATGGGATGACAGGTCCTCAAGTGTTAGGGATTGGTAAGGAGCAGCAGGTTGAAGTGACAGCCAGCAGGGCCTGGTCCACAAAGAGCTATGGAGACCACTAGCTACCTGGCTGCTCTCTCTTCATCAGAAGGGAGTATCAGATGCCTTTGCATTTACTTGAGGAGGATGGCTGTATAAATCTGTAGAGAGAAAACAGGGGAAGGAGGGAGGGCACCAAGTACTGTGTGAATATATGCCATTGTCAACATCCACATCATGATGTGAGACTATAGTGCACCAATAAAATAAAATAAAAAAAATCTGAAGTCATGTCACAGGGCTACTTTAATGTGCCATTTTCTCAAAGAAACCAAAGGAGCCTGAACTATCTGGAAAGCTTGCAGAACCTCATGTTGGCTCACTCCAGATGTGATGTCATATTCATGAATAAGGTAATTTTATTTATTAATTTTTTGCTGTTTATACAACATATATTCTTGCTATTTTCTTTTTTTGGTATTTTATTTATTTATTTTTAAATTTTTATTGGTACATTGTAGTCATACATTTTAATGGAATAAAAGATGGTGGAGACGTACATGCACACATTAGCCCTTGCCCAGTTCCCATCCCATTCCCTTCCCCTCCCTCCTTCCCATGCTTGGCTTAGTGATTGACTTTGATATGTTTGTTTAAGTACATCATGCACTTTAGAGAGTTTCCCTCTCCCCCCTCCCATCCCCTCAGTTAGGTCTCCTTATTTGCTTATCTGTAGAATCTCCTTCTTCATCTAGAGTTCCATCATTAACCATTTCTCCCTAGCATTTGCATATTAGGGAGAGCATCCTATTTCTTATTTTTTTTGACTGACTAATCTCACTTAGCATAATGTCCTCCAGTTCCAACCATTTCCATGTAAATGATGTAATTGTGTTTTTCTTTATGGCTGAGTAAAATTCCATTGTGTACATGTCCCACAGTTTTGTAATCCATTCATCTGTTGATGGACATCTTGGCTGGTTCCATAGGTTGGCAGTGGTGAATTGTGCAGCTATGAAAATAGATACTCATAAAAAAGAAAATAGATACTCATGCATTAGTCTGGTAGTTTGTTTTCCTTTCTTTTGGGTAGATATTGCTGAAGTGGTATTGCTGGTAAGTTCATTCTCATTCTTCTGAGGATCCTCCATACTGTTTTCCAAAGTGGTTGCACTAATTTGCAATCCATAATTCTCCATGTGGTCTAATCAATTGTTTATAGTTTGAATTGATGCCTTCACTTCAATGATTGCATTCTTTATTTCTTTCAGACTCTCTCTAAATTTTTTTCAGAAGTCCCATATTATTTCTGCAGTTACATTCCTAATTTGACCTTCTGGAGATCTCTGTAATTCTGTGTTATCAGGTTCTGTTATTATGGCATTGCAGGAGTTCATTGCTTCCTTGTTATTCCTCCTTCTCATGATTTCTGAAGTTTGTATCTGTTGCTTTTGACGATTTCTCTCGTCTCTAGGTGTCAGCTGGTATATCCAAGGGCAAGTTGTATTGTATTCAACAGCAAAAGTTGAGTGAAGGTGCAAATGGAAGAATAGGGTAAAGCCTCAGATAGGATTGAATAGAATGAGAGTATGAGTCTGGTAATGTAGTATATAATAGAGATTAGAGATAGTGAATATAGTAGTATTCTAGTAACCAATGTAGAGTTTCTGGTATAGTGATATGAAGTGGATTTAATACAAGACAAGGGGGAGAGAAAAAGAAGAAAAAAGATAGAAAAGGGATTGAGAGAAGAGAGTAGGTATGTACAAGTGAAGAAGCTTAGGAGAGGGTTTGGGAAGAGGGTGTAAAAAATAGGCATACACACTCACACCCCCCAAAAGAACAAAAAACCAAAACAACCCTAACAATGAATTAATACAACTCTACAAATAAATGACTGTTCAGCAGACGGCCTCTGCAGTCTCTCTCTGTGTAGATACCAGTGCCACCAGCACCTTTCCTGCTGTGAATCTGGTTCTCTGAGTCTTTCTCAGTCTATGCAGATGGTCAGCACCAATGTGGCTGGATTTAGTGTTACGCTCAGGTCACCCTCCACACTCTCGGTCTCTCTCTGCTTCCATTGGTGACGTATGCCTCTGAGACCAAACTCAGTGTAAGAGTCTGTGTTCTCCACAACTAGGGCTGGTCTGGTCTGACTCTCTAGTCACCACAATTGGGAGGTCTGTGGTGATCCTGGGATCCTACTAGTGTTAAGCATAGGTCTCCCCCGACACTTTCCACTGGTCAGAGCCTGAGTTTGTATGAGCCTCTCCTATGTCCAACAGCATACCCTATTTCCACCTTCTCTGGGTTGAACTGCAAAGTCTCAGACCCAGGGAGTTTATTGGGGCCGTGTGAGTCCCTGGGGGTGCCGGGCTGGGCATTTTCCCATGGGAACTGTGACCTCCCTTAAAGTGTTATTTTGCGTAGCTCTGGATCTCTGGAGGGTGTGGCAGTCTCAGCCACCACTCCTCCTCCACTTAGTTGAACCACAAAGTCTCATACCCAGGGAGTTTATTGTGGCTGTGCAAGTCCTTGGGGATGCCAGGCTGGGTGTTTTCCTACGGAAACCGTGACTTCACTTATGGTGTTATTGAGCACCATTCTGGACATCTGGAGGGTGTGGTAATCTCAGCTGCCACTAGTCCTTTGCTGGGTTGAACTACAAAATTTCAGCCCCAGGGAGTTTATAGTGGCTGCACGAGTCCCTGGGGGTGCAGCTCTGGGAGTTCTCTCGTGGGGGCCGCAGTTTCACTTACGATTTTGGTACACGTTGGTCTGGATCTTTGGAGGGCGTGGTGAGCTCGCTGCTGCTGGCAAGATGGCGCCACTGTGGTGCCCTCGGCCATGAAGTGGGCAGGTTTCTTTTCTGGTGTTGAGGTCTGCTCTCGACTCCTGGAGGGCGTGGTGAGCTTGGCCATTGGAAGTTGTAGCTGATGATGGATTCCAATCCTGTTGATCTATACTTGTTCACTTCAGGTCCTTGTTTTCCTTTTTGTCTTGAGTCCAGTGCTGTGAGGCAAGATGGTGCCATCGTAGCTCCTGCCTATGCAAGGTGGGTGGGTTTCTTTTCTGCTCTCTGTTCGGTCTTCTAATTTTCTTTTTCTTTGTCCCTTGTATTTATCATTTTTATTCCTCTACTGATAGCATTTTCTGTCTTTGTAGAGTGTTGTTTTTGAGGTAATGGAGGTCGAGTGTCAGCAGGACTCATAAGTGCTGCTTCCCTCGGTCGCCATCTTCCCAGATGTGTTGACCTATTTATTAAGTTTTGGTTTTAGCGATTGAGCTCAGGATCTTGAGTATGCCAACCACATATTCTGTCATGAGCCGCATCCTCAGCTCAACCTCATGTTCACTGGACTATGAGATCAAAGCCTGGAGGCTTCATGAGACAGAGCCATCTCCAAGACAGGTGGGAGCTTCTTGCTTCAAAGAGGATTCAGGGTGCTGCTTCAAAGCTTGGGCCTATGGCCTAGCAGTTGGCATGGGGGAAACTCCCTTCAACAGGAGGGATGGATTTCATCTTGAAAACGTAATACCACGAGGGCTTCCTTAGGGCTTGGACACCATGTCCTCCACATGGAAATATCATTCTGACTTCTATGTTGTGGTCGACTTGAGTGTTGTCAGAATTCAACGAATCTTCCTGTGGCTCACTGGAATCAGAGTGGTAGAAGACTGGCCAGGATGCAAGGAAGTCCCAGATTTGGGCTTGGGCATTTGAATGGAAGGAGGGAGTTTGGTGCATTTGAAGGCAAGGGGAAGAAAACGGGGAGGAGAGGAAAGAGATACTGATGATATAAAATTAATATTCCAGTTTAGAGGCAGGCTGGTCCAGGACCAGGACTTTGGCTGGGTGCTGGGTCTGAGTGCCTCCTGCTGGCATCTTGAGGTGCTCATAGGGGACCCACCTTGTCCCTGTACCCTATTCTCTCTCCCCTGGGCCCCAGCAGCCAGCGCTGATGCTTCACCTGGGGTGAGACCCTCAGAACCCACAGCAGGATCAGCCCTAGTCCCAGGAGACCTGAGGGCAGCCTCCTTTTCTGAGGCTGCCACCTGTGACCCAAGTCTTACCTGTGTCCTGATGTGCATTGAGTACCCCAGCGTGGTTTGCTCCCAGGCACATTTGCACCCATGAATACATACAGCAGGAAACAGGTTGATGTTTCCCGGCCCCCTTCCCGAGCTCAGCCGAGTTGATCAGATTTGATTAGAGGATTCTCTGCTGAGCTTGTGGGAGAGATGGGGATTAAACAGTAAGGAGCTTTTCCTGTCCTGGATCCCCAGGCTTAGCACCGGAGCATGGGTTGCTCTGGCTCCTTGGCTGCCATTCTTAAAACGCCCAGTGTTTTTCCTTCATTTTTATTAATGAGATTGGTCCAAGATGATTAAGCCTCCTGTTGCTTTGCAATCTATAAGCTATGAAATGCACAAGTGGGAAGCGAGTTCAGAAAGAATCCCAGCCAGAAACCTGGTTTTCTGGATATGGGAATCAGAGAGCTTAACCTCTCTTACTCAGGGCCACACAGTGTGCTCCAGGTCTCCTGCCCGAGTTAGTGCTGATATTTATCCTCTCTTGCCCTGGAAATGGAGACTGGAGCACCAGACGTTAGGGGAGCACTTCCTATCACCATGGCAATCAGTACTCTGAGTAGCTGCTCCTGGGGTGTGGACTTACAGCCACTGGGAAAACAGGCCCAGATGGCAGGGGCCTCTGCTGGACTTCCTCTAAAGAGCAGGGGACTGTGGAGTCGAGAGTTTCCAAACCAGAGGGTGGGAGCTCTGTCTTGCCAAAGGTCCAGGCAGGTCAGGGTCAGCACAAGGACCGGCAGGTGGGTAGCCTCTCCTCAGCTTCATAGACCCAGGGGAGAGTGGCCTGAGAAGGGGCTGCTTTCATGTTTCTGATTGCTTGCAGATCATGACTTTTGGGTGCTGGCATTAATCCACAGAGTCTGTCTCATGGGAAATGGGGCTGGTTCTGGCTGGGTGCACCTGTTGGCGGGTTGGTCCAGCTGGGGGAGGTGGGCTGCATTCCACTGGGTGAGGAGTAATGGGAGTCCATGGGCCACAGGGACAGGGGTGGCACAGTGTGCAACTGGTGTTAAGTGGGCATCAGCAGCTGGTCAGACACCGATGGGTTCAAGGTGGCCACCACAGAAGAGGCAGGTGTGGGAACCTAGTGGCCATCCTGACCAGCAGAGCTGAGACCAGCCTACGCCTCATCAGAGACAGTGTCTGGGATGTAAGGGAGAGTCATCTTCAGTTTCTGCTGTCTCCAGGCTCCACAAGCATGTGGAAGAAGAGAGCCTGGGTGGTGCTCCCACCTCAAGGCCTGTCTCCACTGCCTCTGTTCTTGTGATGTCTGCACTGACTGACTCCCTGAGGTTAAGCCATGTTGCTGGGTGTGCAGAGGTGGAGTCTGTGCCGGGAGACCCTATGGGGACTCACCATACTGTGATGGAGGCCAGGATGATGCAGTGGTGGGCAGGTGGGAGGGCGGTGCAGGTGTAAGAGCAGCAGCACCATGTTTGGTTGGGCAGCATTTCCTGGAGGTCAGCAGCATGCCGCAGAGATGCCAGGAAGCAGAGCTGCGTGTGCGGGAAGCCTCACGTGGGATGAAGGGGGCAGAGGGCGCTCCTTGATGACCGTGAGCAGCTCGGTGCTAGGCACTGGGAGAGAGAGGAGACAGAGGATGCCGTCCCTTCTTCTCCACGGGCTCTTCTCATTTCTGTCCTGAGTGGTCCTGGCTGGTTCTCCTGGGCTGAGCTACACTCAGCCCCTTGACAGGTCTTTGTGTCATCAAAAGAGAGACGGGGGCTCTGGCCTCCCTCAGTCCACCTTTCCTTCCTGAAGAGGCCGAGGCCAGGACTTCACAGCAGCCTCACGAGCAACCGCGTGAGCCTTAATCCCTAGCCTAAATGTCCTTTTTCTTTTCCTTTTTAAAATGCCACTCAGCCGGGCGTGGTGGGCAAGCTTGTCATCCCCGCGCTTGGGAGGCGGAGACAGGAGGATCGCGCTGGTTCAGAGCCAGCCTCGCTGGCTTAAGAGACCCTGTTTCCACACAAAAAAGTAAAAAAATAGGTCTGGGAGTGTAGCCCGTGGGAGGGTATCCCGGAGGTAGAAGGGCTTCCAGGAACCCCAGTACCACCAAAACTAACTAACTAAATAAATAAAAAAAATAAAACGCCACTCAGATCTCTGATTGATGCTAACCAGAGTCATGTCATTGTAAAGTCCTCTACCGCTTGAGCCAGGCGTGGAAACCTGATTGTGCTACTTAGGGTATTTCTTTTTTTCTTTGCAATATGTTGGCTTTTGAATCTTATGGCATAGAGTATGACTCTACCTTTTGCCCCCCTCTTGGCTGATTTTTATTTATTCCACACCTTGGATTTTTACTTCATAATCCTGTTCTATGTTAAAGGAAGAAGGCTCTGCGGTTCCACTCTGCTTCTTTTTTTTCTGTTTTCTCTTTTGCACAGGAGCCTGGTATGAGTTTCTTGAGATGCAGTATCTGTTCCTCTCTCTGTTCTCTGCCCAGCCTAGGTGCCGCCTATGTGCTTCTGAGTGGAACAGAGCCTCCAAAGCACTCTCCCTGCCCTCAGTACTGGCCCGCTGCTGGCTTAGGCCACCCATCTGAGTCCTGGCCTCCTGTAGCCTCTCTGCAACTGCTGTCCAAGGCAAGCAGCCTCGCGGGACACTGCTCATCAGCAAGTAGCTTCTTACCCTCTTGAGATCAATTTCTGACCAGTGTCTTGCAGTGATGGGTCTGTTGGCCTTAGTCCATGCACACAATCTGAAATCTCACTCAAGGGTCATTCATGAGAACTCACCATGTGGCCACCAATAAAAAAATCCTGATTCCATGTCCTGTTTGTCAGATTGGATACCCTGGACACAACACCTGTCTCATCCAGGCCTCAATAGTCCAGTGTCCTGTAGGACCACCCTGAGTGGCCTGTGGGAAGAGACTCAGTCCTAAGCCACATGACTGCCCTGCCCATCCACAGCCTGCCTCTTGTGTGGCTGCCCACATGGCCACCATCACAACATGTATGGAACAGGAGCTACAGAAGATTCTTCAGGTTACATATAATAGAAATTTAACTCAAGTTTATTTAAATAACTTAATTGATTGAGTCTCGTCCATGGGGAAGAAAATCTAGAATCAGTTAGGACTTTCTGCATGATTCAATAGGATTTCTGTCTGTCTTCCTCTGGGATCATCCCAGCTTAGCCCCCTCTAAGTTTCATTCTGTCCTCATATTGGCCTGCCTTGCAGGCACAGAATGGCTGCTGGAACCCACTAGGGCATCATGCTTCCTTGACCATGTTCAGAAGAAGGTAGCGTGTAGCTTCCCGAGCTATCAAACCAGGTTCCTCACCTACACTCTGGATCACAATAGAACTGATGTCAGTGGTGGAGAAATGCCAAGTGTTGTCATGGCGGCCCAAGGCAGGTGCTCTGCTAACTAACTGGGAGATGGTTCAAGGCTCCTCCTTCAAGCTGGACAGAAATCCAGTATTTTCAAGCCACAAGGCAGTGAAACAGTAGGGGAGGAGAGATGTATGCTGGGAGACAGCGTGACTTCTACTGGATAAGAATACAGACTTGAGTGGGACCTCAAAGAATGGGCAGGGTTTGGATATGGCACATTACACGGTAGCCTTACAACCACCAGCCTGTCCATCAAGAGCCTGGGGGGCCCACTTTCTGATTTATGTCACCTGGCATTACCCAGGCAGCATTGAGGGTGAGCAGGTGGCGGTCAGGCCAGGAGGGAGTGAATGGAAAGACTAGAAAGCTCTTCAGATGAAACAATTTCACATTTTCTCCTCCAGAATATCATTTTGATTGGCTAATTACATGCTATAAGATCAGATTGAATTCTGTGAAGGAACACTCGGATGGCAATAATTGTAGGTAGTCACTTTATTAGTATTCCTAAAGACCTCTGATGAAGAATAATGATGGTAAATCATTAATAGATATTTTCAGCTGGTTTAAAAATTAAATCTGTTCCACAATGGGTTCCACAATTTTACAGCCATTATATGGAGCCCTTTGGGATAGTCTCATAAAAAGCATTCCGTAAATGTGGGCTGCCTTGTACTGCATTACATGGCACAGCACTGATCTGAAGTTTAAGAAGCTTCCAGGCATCATCTCCTGTGGAAGTGGCAATAAAGGAAGGCACAGGGGGATGGAAAATCGCAGGTTCTGACACTGGAATGGCGATCTCTGCTCAGAGCTCTATAAGAGAGGGGTCACGTGTGACAATGTGATTGGGAGAGATTTTTTTTCCACTAGTCTTTGAGGCTTCCAATGAAACCTTGTTGAACTTTTCTCTTCCTCAATTGTCCTAAAAAAAAGGATGTGGTGGGCAGAAGGGATGCTGAGGAGAAGGAGGGAGGCATTTGTGGCTGCACCCCACATCCTGCTGCTGTCTGCACCAAGGCTGGGTCACACCAAAACTGTCCCCACGGTAACTGCGAAGCTGGACCAACCTCTCCAGGCAGTGGAATTTGCAGATGCAAAGCTCACGTAATATTCATGAAGGGAAGGCGGGGATCAAGTCAGTTTGTAGCCTCATTGAATTATTTTTCAGTTGCTTAATCAGTTTTAGTTTTAGTTTGGAAGATCTAGAGTGAGCCAATAGTGGACTCAATTCAATGGACCTGAAGCCAGTAGTACCATATAGTACCATATGGTTCATATGGTGACCCCCCCACCCAGCGAGTCCCTTATGTGGCTGCCCATACAACCATCATTGCAACATGCACGGAGACAGAAGCTACAAAAGATTATTCAGGTTATAAACAATAAAACATTTAGCTCAAGCTCATTTAAATAATTGAGTCACACCACTGGGGAAGAAATCCAGAAGCAGATTGGACTTTAAGCATGAGTCAGTGAGAATCAAGCAGGCCCCGCGAGCAGGACCTTGCCATCAGTGCACAGAAGACTTAGAGTTGAAGTCAGTTAAATCTGGAGTCTGATTTATCATCTGTCAGTTCTTGGGGCTTCGGTTGCTGCGGAAGAAACTTGGACTCTGCCGAAGACCTGAGCAACATTCTAATGGCTGAAATGATAAATAAGGAATTAAAGAAACTGGAGAGATGGGCAGTTTGTGGAAGGGCAGTTCATTCTGGGAATCTTAAACGCATCGTGGGAACAAGACCTGGTTATTAGATTGTTTTTTCCCCCCTTGCATTAAATGTCTTGGGGAAGCAGAGTGGGTCTGGCCTTATGTGGTGTGTGTTATTTGGGCATGTCAGTGTCTGGGAGCTAGACTGGGCCATGTGGCCATCGTAGCCGACACTATTGCCCATCTCTCCCACTCTCTCCTTCCTGGGCTCTTGGAAGACTGCACTCCCTGACCTGCAGTTAGGCAGGGCCATGTGACTCCTCTAGCCAGTGACTGAACAGTGGTGGCCGGCTTCACCTCTGTGCTGCACAATGACCCTTAAGCTTTCTGGTCACCCCTTCATCCAAAACGTGAAGGCTTGTGCTGTGTGGGTGGAACGACAAGACCAGAGCTGCAGAGATCCTGGGTCCGGTGTGGGCGGTAGACCTCCACATGCGCTAGCAGATGGTTCTGCAGGAAAAGTGAATGTGTTTTGGTTGTGTTAAACCACAGGGATTCTGCTGGGCGTGGTGGCGCACGCTTGTAATCCCCGCGCTTGGGAGGCTGAAACAGGAGGATCACACAGATTTGAAGCCAGCCTCAGCTACTTAGTGAGGCTCTCAGCAACTTAGTTTCCAAATAAAATAGAAAAAAGGTCTGGGAGTGTAGCCTGGAGGTAGAAAGCCTCTGGGTTCCACCCCCAGTACCACCAAACAAAACAAAACAAAACAAAACAAAAAAACCACAGATATTTAAAAACTTCCTTTGTGCTGGGCATGGTGGCGCATGCTTGTAATCCCTGTGCTTGCGAGGCTGAGACAGGAAGATTGCACAGGTTCGAAGCCAGATGCGCTGGCTTAAGAGACCCTGTTTAAAAAAAAAAAAAAAAAAAAAAAAAAAAAAATATATATATATATATATATATATATATATATATATATATATATATATATAATAGGTCTGGGAGTGTAGCCTGGAGGTAGAAGGGCTTCCAGAAACCCCAGTACCACCAAAAAACAACAACAACAACAACAACAACAACAACAAACAAAACAAACTTCCTTTGTTACTTCAGTGTGGTCTAGTTTGTCTTGACTAGCATAATAATGAGCATAATTTGAGGTGGAAATTTTAAAAAAGGGAGAAATTCTCAACCTAGTGCAATAAGGAGCTCTGTGAAAACTGAAGTAACGGTTCTGATCCATCTGATGTTTTCTAGCCCAACTGTGAAGGGACCTTAAGGTTCTTGAGGGAGAAGTGCTAACTCGTGGGTTGTGGGACCAGCAACATGGTCCTGATTCCTGCGTGCAACAGGGCCTTGACTCTCAGCCCTCCTGGCTGCAGAATAAGTCATAGGGCGGGGAAAACAGTGGAAAAAATAAGACAAGACATAAGGAGATGACACTGGGGTTTCAGAATCTGGCTGGTGGAGCAGATCACCATGGTTTCACTGAGCAGGCCCTCCCCTGGGTGCTCCAGCCGCTGGGCACCCTGCAGAAGTTATCAATTCTTGATAAGAAACAGAGCGAGACGCTCCTTAGGCTCCTTGAGGGGTTGAGATGCCCATTTAATGGTCCATGTGGACAGTTAGAAGTAGCAAGGATCTTTGTTCTATGTTGGGGGTGGGTCCGAGGAGGCCTGGGAGGGCCATGTGTGGCCGAGAGTGGACGACAGCTCAAGTAGGCGCTTGTGCTGCAAATAAAAGCAATCGTGCAATTGCTGCAGGCTCTGGAACGTCTTAGACAGGCAGGTCCTTGTCTGCCGTCATTAGAGTCGGCATAAATAACTAAGATGTTTATGAACCAACATCATGTCACCAGTTCTCCTTGGGGGCTGTCCTGCATGGAAGCTTGTGAGGACTGGAGGGGTAGAACGTGTCCTCCAGGCATGCTGGCCTCATGAGTGGACAAGTTCTTAGGAATGGGGGCAGCTTGATCCTCTGATGGCTTTCCCTTCCTCCTGGTACCATTCAGGGTGCTGAGCCATCCTGGGTGCTGAGCCGTCAAAACATGCCAATCCAGATTTCATATGGAAGGGCTGCCACTTTCATATGAGAGCTACCAAGAGAAGGAAAGGCCTAATGTCTCTAGGATCTGACTGACAGACACAAATGAACTAGAAGCATCCTACCAGACAAGGAATGTCCACTGTGGGCCGGAGACTGCTATGAGTGCTCTCCTGCACAGGGTTTCAGCATTTTATATTTTATGAATATACATTGTTACTATTTTTCACACATGGTTATCACTGTAAACTTGTGATAAAGGTACGGAAGCTATTCAGAAACATCAACTAAGGATGTGCGAGGGAGAATGAACGGAAGAGCTTTGAACATTGTATGGAGTTCTGGCTCTTGCCTGGGGGTCTTCTCATCAGGTGATGGCATTTTTCTGGGAGCAGATTTGGATAGGATATAGGAGGAAGGGACTTACAGAGCACAGGGCATCTGGCACAGGAAAGAGAGGAAGGAGCAGGAAGAGAGGGTGAAGGATTAGGGCATGTTTTCTTGCTTTCTGGTTCTTCCAGGGCCAGGGCTGGCTCAGTTGGTTATTGCTGATGAACTCTCCACTTTTTGGCCAGTGTTGGGTGAGACTGAGAAGTAGCTGCCAGTGGATTTTATGTATAAGCAGGTTTACCTACTTGTCTCTCAGAAGATAGGACTGCTGAAGTATTATTTGAGAAGTTTGATTTTGCAAATCTCTGGTTACCTCTGAAGTTAATTTTAGGCCCTCTGAAATCAGTAATTGCTTAGAAGTATAGTCTTGTTTTCATGCTATCTTTTGTCCCTCCACTTTTATCCCTGAGATAGGGACCATCTCTGTTTTGTTACTACTTTTTTCCCCCAAGAATCTATCTCCTAATTCCTCCTTCTGTTTCCCTGTCTCCAATCATCTGCACTTTAATGGAAAGGCCCTAAAGCTGACATTGTAATTGCTTGAGAGACCAACGCTGGGCTTCTGGAGCCTCCCTGAGCTCTGCACGTTTCCTGTGTGGCTGCTGGCAGGTGTCTGTTAGCTCTGTCCTTCCATTATCCAGCTCTATGTACAAAGGGCACCACCACTCATTAAAACCCCTCCATAGGGAGGGATTGATGGTTGTCAGGGCTGTATAGAAAGAATGCATGAGCTCTCTGGGTCAGGCCTGGGGGGCGATAACATGGCTAAAACACCAAGAAGGTTGGCATCGTCGGTAAATATGGAACCCGCTATGGTGTCTCCCTCCGGAAGATGGTGAAGAGAATTGAAATCATCTATCACGCCAAGTACACCTGCTCCTTCTGTGTAAATCCAAGATGAAGAGATGGGCAGTAGGGATCTGGCATTGTGGTTCTTGCATGAAAACTGTGGCTGGTGGTGCCTCGACCTACAACACAACTTCAGCCATCACAGTCAAGTCTGCCATCAGAAGGCTGATGGAATTGAAGGGCCAGTAGAAGCGCTACCGTTTAGACATCCTTAGCCTATAATAAATGGGTTAATTTATATTAAAAAAAGAAATAGCGTATGAGATGGGAGGTAGAGACAGAAGGATCAGATATGAGGCCAGCCTCAACAACTTAGCAAGGCCGTTTCCAAAGAAAAAATAATATAGGGCTGGGGTATGGCTTGGAGGTAGAATGCCTCTGGGTTCAGTCCCTGGTACCAACAAAACAACACAAAATGAAACAGTGTATGCTACAAAAGGTGCTATTGTTGGACACAACTTTTTAAAAAGTGGAAACAGCAGTTTTATGTGCTTTGGTAATATCCTTAAAATCACCTTTGTGCTTTAAAATCAGAATGAGCTACATTTTCACGATGGCTTCATCTGCCTCTGAGCAGATGTGTGTGGTGTGGTATGTGTGTGTGTGTGTGTGTGTGTGTGTGTGTGTGTGTGTGACTTGCTGGCCCAGGCACTGCATTAGTCAAAGCTCTCCAGAGAAATAGAGCCAGTGCCATACACAGAGATGCGCAAGAGGGGATTTATTTTGGTGAGTGGCTTTTGTGACTGGAGGCAGGGGAGTGCCATGACTGCTGATCTGCACTGGCAGGCTGCAGAGCCAGGAGAGCTGGTGGTGTGATTTAGTTCAAGCCTGGAGATGGGCCAAGGGAGCTGCTGGACTAAGTTGCAGAGGCCAAGGCCTTGGATTCTGGAGCATCTGTGCTTCAGGCAGGAGAAGAGGAACATGAACGTCCCAGCTCAAGAAGTGAGAGCAAGAATTTGCCTCCTCTTACCTTTTCATTCTGACAGGCTCTCAGTGGATTGGAGGATGCCTATCCACATAAGAGGGGGCAGAACATTTTGCCCACCTACCAATTCAAACGCCAATCCCTTCCTCAAACACCCATAGACACACCTAGAAATCACATTTTGCCAGCTCTCTGGATATCCCTTAGTCTATGCAATTTGATATATAACATTAACAATCATACATGCTTAATATTTTTTTTAAATTCAAGTATAATTTTTCCTATTTAATTGGTACATATTAGTTATACAGAATAATGGATTTCATTGTGATATATGTACATGCACATGACATTATGTGATGACTTTCACTTGGTCTTTTATGGCCTCATCCATCACTTATCCTAAGTGGATAGAGATGTGCATCTCCAAGTATATTGAGAGAAGAAATAGCCATGTCTACTGGGTGCCTGGTGTGGCACATGGTACATGTAGCCATTTCACTAAAGGTGGGAGGAAACGATGATGAGGATGAAGATCACAGAAAGGATTCAGGAAGAAGAGCAGAAAGAGAGTGAGCAGAAGAGGAGAGGGAGGAAGGAGAAGCTACATGAAGTTGGGAAAGTCACATTTTTGGGGCCTCTGTTCCCTGATCAAAGAGGTCACTGTAATCAATGATTTCTCTTCTTTGTGAAGATAAAGTGAAACAACATGTTGAAAAAGATATCAAAAAATGTGAAGTGCTATGCACCTGAAGGCAAAACATTATGTAAAAACATTACCTTTCTATAAATCATGAATTGTTTTCAAAGTGGGTTGAGTGCGACACAGAAATGACGGGCGTGGAGATGTCTGGGAAGCATTTACTCCTCAAACGTGATGCGGATCTTGTTCCGTGCAGCCCTACTTGGGGAAGAAATGTGGTTTGACTCCGATACTCATGCCTTCCCTGCAATAAACCAGTCGATACTCATGCTGCTGCTGTGCCTTATCCTGTAAAGCAATACTACCCACCCTTGTCAGCAGAGTGATGGAGCCAAATAAAACTGGCTAAAACAGGATAGTGGATTGATAGATTAACCAGGATCCCTAACAAAGAACTCTCCACTAAGCCCCAGAATTCCTTTCCACACAACTGCACATTCTTAGCACCCATATTTCTGCCCTCAGAGACATTCCCAATATCTCCCAGTCTTTGCTTCATATCCACCAGGAACCTGGGACAACCAGAGAATCATCACACCTTCCCTGTGACTGCAGAGGTGACTTTGCAAGTCTGCACTGAGAGTTATTGCCTTGCTGGTGAATCTATTCCTATGCCACTTTCCCAGACTAGCGGCAGATTA
Source organism: Muscardinus avellanarius (assembly GCF_963383645.1). Classification (NCBI taxonomy): domain Eukaryota; kingdom Metazoa; phylum Chordata; class Mammalia; order Rodentia; family Gliridae; genus Muscardinus; species Muscardinus avellanarius. The sequence goes on from NC_137795.1 coordinate 110,352,069, forward strand.
TGTCCGCAGGGGAAGATCACACAGAGCATTTAAGGCAATGGAGGCCAATTGCTCATATTCTGGGTTCATTTGAAAAGCCACAAGAATGAAAATTTCCTGCAAAGGCATAAGACATATAAGAAGTCTAATACTGAAAGCTATAAGACCCATTTGGGGGATGTTCTCTACTCAAGCTTGATGTTTGGGGAAAGATGTCACAATGGGTAACGTGGCTAACACATCTACCTTTCATTTTTGTTTTGCTTGGCAGAAAAACTCAATAGACTTTGTGCTCTGGAATGGTGCCCACCCAGCACTGGGTGGTGTGGGTGTTTCATAAAACACTGCTCCCACAAAGCCTCTTCCTTTCTCCTCTGTCTTCCTTTGTCCCATGAGAGGTCTTCCATTCTCAGATCTCTTGCACTTTCTTTTCCGTTCCATCTTCTCTAAAGCTGTTCTGATTTCGCCTGCTCTGCATGACCTTCCCAGAGCCCCGCAGGTAGATCAGTAGAGACATTATAACATTGGCTGTTATTCTGCTATCAGTGACCTCTGGGCCATTTCTACCACAACACACCCTATGTGCTGAGATAGTCTTCAGTGATGGCCTTCACCAGACTATGAGCTCATTTTTGGGAAGCAGTGACTTCTCAGTTAGTTCTAGGTCCTAGAGGCTAGTTCAGTGCCTGGTGTGGTGTTGAACTTCATTGAACATCAAGATGTTTTTTAATTATCATGTATATCTCTCAATAATGAGATATGGAACAAATCATTATGAAATAGTGAGGTTTGAAAATGAGTTACGTAAAATCATAAAATAGAGAGGTACATTGGCCAGATCCTGGTAGGAAACATGGCTTATTCAAACTGAGAATTGAAGGAAGATTCAACAAAGAGACTATAGGAGATGTGGGTAGGGTTTAGGAAGCTGAGGCTGGACAGCAGGAGCAAAGGGTTAATGGTGTCCCTTGATATTCCTGGCCCTCTAAGGGTGAGGGAGCAGAGAGGGGAGCAGAAGTCAGAGAACTGCTCTGTGCAGAGTGGGAATCTGACAATGGCTGCAGTCCTTTACAGAGGGAGATGGCAAATCCATGTTGACCCAGGAGAGGAGAAGCCAAGGAAACAACTATTCTCCTCTCCCTCTAGTCGGCCAATGATAGTGCTTGTGGCCATATCAAACCTGAAGTCAGAAGGTAGTCGACAAAAGTCAGCATCCTGGTGTGCAGGCAGGATGGGAAGATGTGCCAAGTGGGTGTGGAGGGCAAAGAGGAGTCCCTCTCCATTTAGCATCTACTTGTTTGCCATATAGCACCCACTTTTTTTTTTACCTATGCAAAAAGTTCTTATCTCGAAAATGCACGTGTGGACACACAAATCTGAGCCATCTGTGAAACATCAGGGAATATCAAGTCCCACCTGAAGTCTGTGTTTGCTAAAGGTAAAACTTTCATGGAAGACAGTGTTAGGAAAGGTGGGGAAAATAAAATTAGTTAATTTAAAACACAGTTTGCACTCTTCCCCTGCAGCTGGCAAAGAGGCTGACATCAACAATTGTGGCTGATTTCTACCACCTCGTCCTTCATCTCTGCCAGCACTTGAGGCAGACATGGTTCTTCATGTGATGAGATGAGTAAAAAATTAGTTACTATGGAATTAAATTACTTGCAGTCCTATCTCTGTTAGGTGATATATTTTGTCATTTACCAGAAAAATTATAAAGAAGAGAGAAAAGTACAAAGCCCCCCAGTGAGCTATGTAAGACCCAAATCTTATTTTTCTGGCTCCAATTGTATCAAAAACACAAGTTCCATCTGTGTAATTGTGATCAACTATCCTCACCAGTTTTCTGACCTCTTTCTCTTCTTGTTGGTTCAACAGAATTGAGATCCCAAATGGCCAGGAAACTGTCTCAGATTTCAGTTTATCATTGTTCTTTATCATGTTTTCCTTCTGGAAGAACCCAGTTCTCTAAATACCTGGTACTCTTCTGTCCCATTAAGTTTTGGAGGATCACAAAGTGAATTACCCTCATGGGTTATTTGGCATTGCTGTGGAAGGGTCTTCTTGGCTCCTTTGCTCATGACTCATGCATTTCAGCCATGGAAGACAAGGTATCATGCATGGCCATTGGCATCCTTGTTGGCACTGAGTGGGAAGCACCCAGCCTTGCAGATGTGGCTTCTGGCTTGTGTGTAGCTGGGCCAGCAGACCTTTAAAGTTGCTGCTGGGGGCTCAGGCCATCACAAGGTGAGTCGATTCCATAGGCATGAACCTCCTGTTAGCTCTGCATGGCCACATCACATGTACCACTGGCTGCAACTGCACTCTGTAGGATACCAGGTGATAGTGGAGCATCCTGTAAGTCCAAGTGCTGCTGTGCATTGTGGGCTAATGGTCTAGGAGGCATCTGGTTCATAATTGGTGGCTTGAAATGCTCAGTCATCTGATGTACTGCAGTTGGGTATTCAGATAGATCAGGAGTACCTTTCAAATGGAGAATCGTCATTGCTAGATGAAGCAGAGCCTACTCTGAAAGCCAGGGTTCTGCTTCTGGGGTCTGACAGAGATCCAAATATCAGCTCTTTCTGCTGCAGACATGCCCAGCAGCACTGGATCTGCCAGGTCGGAAGGCTCTACAGTGGGAAAGGTGGTCTGCAACCTGACTTGGCTGCAGTGGCTTCTAATGATCTGTGCCCTACTCAAAGCAGACTGCCTTGTTACTTTTATCCCTCAATTGGATTATAATGAAATGTGCCTTCAAAGTGAGCATGTTGCTTCCAAACCTGAGAGGCTCACCAAGCATCGTGTGTCTCTCTTCATGTGGGAGGTGTGAGGTATAGCAAGTTTTCTCTTTCCTTTAAGGATATTCTGAAATGTTTTAGGTGACTGGTTCTTTAGAACTGAATGGTTTGGTAACTGGTCATTAGCCACATAGGGGTATTACAAGAAAAAATGGAAATTTAGTTTCTGTCCATGTTCCAAGTGCTCATGTGTGGCTCATGGCTGCTATGTTGAGTAGCCCGGCTACCAAGCAGAAGGTTTTTATCTCTGTAGACATTCTCTTGGGGGAGTGCTGCTAGAAAGTTCAGCCAACATGGCAGCCCTCAGAGCTTCCTCAGACCTAATTTCAGCACTGTGACGTGGACAGATCCATTAGCTATTGCTGGGGCTGAGGGTGGCGGTGGGGTTCCAGCACATTGCAGGAGATGTCTGTCTCTGCTTCACTTTCTCAGAGGCTGTGCAAGATTGCTCAACCATGTGCAAGCACACTATAAAGTGCAGTGCAGCAGTTAATATGACAGAGGAAATACTCAACCAATGGCAGATGGGAGTTGGTGGATAAATAACGTAGCCTTCCCATCCTGCGATGGGAAGGTTTTACATGGTTCCTAGAGATGCGCTGTGTTTCAGTCACAGGTGCCTACAGTGGTGATCTGATCAATAGCTCAAGTTTTATCCCATGATCATTTTACCCATGCTCTCATCTTATTTCTGGGTATCATCACTCAAAACATGCTATATGTACAAGACTCTCTGAACCAAATACTCTTTTGGGAACCAGATTAACACAATTCATCTGGAAGTGGTCCAAAAAAGCAGATTTTCAAGACAGGATCCTAAAACTGAATTGCTTCATGGTCACATAAATACAAGAATCCTGTGACTGGAAGTAAGTAGTCTGGTGATAAGTCTTGGCCTGTTGATGTCACATTAAGACACTCATATGGGGTGGATTTGCATGAGATTTAGGTGGCAGGTGGAGAACTGGTTAATGCAGTAACTACAGAATGTAAAGGAATAGGATGGTGGCAATTAAAAGGCTGTTGAAGTGGGCTTGAGGAAATAGCATGACAAGCATGGGTCAGTCCATTATCAACTCAGGTGAACAGGGATGGCCTGAAGGTTTTTAAGGCAGCATCTAAGGACACGCTCATCTGCAGCTAGAGGACAAGGAGAAAAAATAGGCTCAAGACTCGGTCATAATGTGGCAGGGCTGCAAAGGAAGTTGAATCCTTGTCTTAACAAGTTTTCTCTTCTGAGACCTGGGATAGGAACTTTGGAAGGATGCTTGTGAGAAAATTGAACTGTCAGTCCCTCTGAAGCCTCCAGGCTGAAGATATGGGTCATTTCAACATTGTCTGGATGCCAGGCAAAGGCATCACCTAAGATGATGCCTTGAAGGTGATGTTCTTCCTGTCCAAGATATGGCCCACTCCTCCTCACTTCTTAAGACCAATAACTGGGTGAGGTTTCAGCAGAGTCCAAGCAGAAACACACAGGTTCTGCTATGAGAAGACATGGCCAACTCAATGGAAAAGATGAAGGGGCTCTCTACTATGAGTTTGTGGGAACCAGGAGAACACATGGGGATAGATATTGAAGGTGACAGCTGGAGAGCTTGACTGTAAGGAGGAATTATGGAGGTCAGTTGATATGGGTGCATACTTTTGTGACTCATAATTTAGAGTATTAGTAAGGACTTTTGGAGCTGACCAAAACACACAGTAGAGATGGTTCCTTGACATTGGATGTGAAGAGGAACAGAGAAATTGAAGGTGAGATGCCAGAAGTACTTCCTCATTTACCAGAATATTGCAGAATGGATCAGTAGGCTCAGCGAAGTGTGTGTTTTGTAGTGCACCTATTGTTTGAGAGTAGGGAACCTGGCTTTTGTTCCTCCAGAAAGTCTAGAGTTCATTCATTCATAAGTCCATAGAATGCCCTGGTGAGGGGCCACTAACTTCTCAGGAGGCAGTGGTGGCCAAGGGGAATAGAAGAAGGTTCTGCCAAAAAATCAGGCTGCCTATGGTTAGTGAAGTGATGGGGTCCACTGCTAGAGGCCAGTAGATGTAAATATCAGAATGGGCATATACTAGACAGTTGGCAAAAGAGCCCTAACACCTAGGGAACCTATGTTGGTGGCTAAAGGATGGACTGGTCACTATGATTCTTTGGCCTGCAGAAATCTGTAGTCATGACCAATAAATCATGATTGTCTTAAGGTAATATACATGGGTGCTGACTATATTGCTTGATTGTGTGAACAGAAAGAAAATTGTCAGTTTCCACAATGAAACACTTTTGTTCCTCACAAAATTTCTATATTGGAGTTGGCTCTTGTTCTGAGATCTTTTTCCTTAGATAGTTTTTAAAATGAATAAGCTATGAGATTGCACAGTGTCACCAACAGATCATACAAAGTAGCTCAACAGAATGTTTCTCATGCATGTAAACTACAAATAAAAGATTTGGGAACAGATGTAGGAAGATCTCTGCTCTTTCCAATAAATTAAACTTGTCATAAATCACAGTGACTTTCTACCTGTGACTACCAGCAGCACCCTCTTGCCATCTGCGTTTCAGGTTCACAGGGCATGGAAAGCCAGGGAGAAGTTAGTGGAAGTTTTCTTTTTTTTATTTACTTTTTAGTGGGCCAGGCTGAAAGTAACAATCATTCTATGTACAGTGAGAAGTAACTTACAGTTGGAAGCTTTCCTAAATTCTTTGGATTCATTTGGGATTCTCAGCTGTGTGAGTTCTCTGATGTATAGTGAGGGGTAATTAATGGTGGGAATTTTTACTATATTCTTTTCATGAATAGTTTCTCCCCTGTGTGAGTTAACTGATGCCCACTGAGGTGGGAATTCTGGAAAAAAGGTCTTTCCACATGCATCACACTTGGGTTTTCTTACCTGTGTGAGTTCTCTGATGTGTGGAGGTTTGTCTTTTGCTTGTGGGGCTTTCCACATATGTTACATTCATGGGGCTTCTTACCCATGTGAATTATATGATGTACAGTGAAGAGTGACTTACAGTTGGAAGTTTCCCCACATGATTTACATTGATAGGGTTTCTCATCAGCATGAGTTCTCTGATGTGTGTGGAGGTTTGACTCCTGGTAAAAGGCTTTTTCATACACATTCCATTTGTAAGGTTTCTCATTTGTATGGACTCCCTGATGTACAGTCAGGACTGACTTTTGGTAGATAGTTTTTCTACATTCTTTACATTCATAGGTTTCTCCCCTGTGTGAATTCTTTGATGTACAGTGAAGGATGACTTTGGTTGAAAGTTTTCTTGCATCCTTTACATTCATAAGGTTTCTCCCATGTGTCAACTCTTTGATGTATATTGAGGGATGATCTTTGGTAGAAAGTTTTCTACATCCTTTACTTTTCCCTGCATCTGTTCTTTGATGTTTTGTAAGGTATGATTTCTCACAGTCACTATAGTTATGACATTTTTCCTGTTGTGTATTTCCATATGCTCAGTGAGTTTAGACTCAGTAAAGAATGTTTCCATATGTTTAGCGGGCTTAGACTCAGTTTAAAATATATAGAATCAGTATAGAACATTTTCCTCAGTATAGATTAAAAAGAGAAAAATAGTTTGATCTCCCACTAATTTTTTTGTAGTACTGGAGATTGAATCTAGGGCTATTCTACCTCCAAGCTACATCCCCAGCCCTATTTTTTAATCTTTATTTTGAAACAAGGTCTCACTAACTTGTAGAGGGCCTAAGCAGCTGAGGTTGACTGCAAACCTACAATCCTCCTATCTCAGTTACTGATAAAGTATCTCTCCTGGCTTACAGATAACAGCTTTTTTGACATGTCCTTAGACATATCAAGCATTTTCTTTGCTCTTGGAGACACACAGAGGAATGTGGAATTATAGCTTCTCAGGCAGGTCAATGAGGGGTGAATGGTGCTCCTAGAGTGACTTACTGATGTGGGTCATACTCTTCTAGAGGTTCTGGAGCAGATTCATTCTAGCTTCTCTTAGCTGTGACAAAACTTGCCCTATGGTCACAGAGGCTTCTCTTCTTATGTGTTGATGAAGACCACATTGGACTTTGAGCTGTTCAGAGTCCTCCCTAGGCATCTCTTGACACCTGCAAGGGACAGAGAGTAACAGGACTATGAGAGAGCCACTTGGGACTACTGAAAACAGGAGATGGTGCCTGGAGATAGATCCCAGGAGCAGACTCTGTTTTTATAGATTGGATGGAAATGCAAGTTTCCTTGAAGGAATATTCTGCAATTTCACCACAAGCATTTAAAATAGGGGTGACACTGATATCATAACTCAAGTGGAGGTGTGTGAAGCCAGAGGAGAAATGGGTCTGGCCATCTACCCTTCATATATCTCATGTCTTCAGAGTCACAACATGATCACTACTCTTTTTTCTTCTTCTTTCATATCACTTTTTATATGTTCTTACATGAATTTCTTGGAATAATTCAACTTTGAAGCCATTTGAAGGAACTGGGATTTCCATTTTAAAGGAATTTTAAAACAAATCCTATTCCTTTAAAGAGTTAAGGACTGCTCAGAATGCCTATTTCCTCTTTTGTAAATTTTACTAATTTAAATCTTTGAAAGGATTTTCCAGTGTATCTGTGTTGTCAACTTTATTAACATAAAGTTACTGATCATATTTTCTTAAGTTTAGATGTTTATAGGATTTATAGTGGTTAGCAGTTTTATTAGCAATATTACTACTTTTTGTTTTATATCTCTTTCTTGTTGATCACTAATCTTTACCTGTTGCTGCAGCCACTGACTTTCTTAAGCTCTGGCTCCTGCCTGCACTTCACCATGGCTTCAGTGTTGATAATTAACCAGCATCTCATTTTTTCCCTGTAAAGGAGGTGATCTATACATTTCTCAAATATGTAATCAACCTAATCTTATTTGAAAGACTTCTTCCCTAGGCTGCCCTAAATAAGTGTTTCCATCATTTGACAAGAAGAATATGAAGTGCTCATATTAGATAATTGAGTAAAATTTAATGATGGGTCTATTACAAAGGTGAAGGCATGATGTGGGGGCACTAAAATAGATTGTGTGGGACCCTGGGTGCAGCAGCAGCAGCATCAACAGCAGCATTGTTATTTTCCCTACATAAATGGGCTGTCTGAACCTGGCAAAGATGGATAGAATCTATCAACAAGGGCTGTATCATTTGATAAGAAAAACAGACTGCCCACAACAACTTGGTGTGGGAGAAACTGCCCCAGAATCAATCACTCCCCTTCCACCCTTCAGCCTCCTGACAGTGCCTCCCATGAGAACCCAGCTGGAGAGTAGAGAGCACTAGAGATGTGGGCATTGGAGGCTAGCTTCTAAGGTGTATGGCAAGGTGAAGAGTAGAGGATTGATCTGGGTGGCGGAGATAGAAAATTTACAGCACCATTATCTGAGTAGGTGGTTTAAGACTGTCATCCCAGGGCTTAGGAGACTGAGATTAGGGGAGTTTCAGGTTGGAGGCTAGCCTCAGACACTTAGTGAGACCCTCAACAACTTAGCGAGACCCTCTTTTACAAAAATAAAAACAAAATATAAGAAAAAAATGTGGGAGTATAGTTTAGAGGAATGTCTCTGAGTTCAATCCCAAGTATCAAAACAAAACAAAACAAACAAAACATACACAAGAAAGAAAGGAAGAAAGAAAAGAAAATTTCCAACATCAGAGCCTTCAAAGATTTCTACAGCAATGCACTTCCTCTAATGCACACGGTCATACTTTTCTTAATAGGAGGAGAGAGATGTGGCATTTTAAGAGAGAAATCAGGGGAGGGTTCACCCTGCAACCATCAGTCAGCCTGTGCACTGCAGACTGAAGAGGTAGCAACCTGTCATGCTACATTGTCAGTCTTGGACCTGAATTACCACCACTGCAAAGCCTTGATTCCAGATGAGCTTGGAGTGAGATGCCGTGGGAAGGAGAGGCTTGGGTCAGGTAGTCCAACGCCAGGGGCTCAAGTTTCTTGAGGCTGATTATGTTTGAGTAACAACATTGGACCTGAAAGGAGCCTGAGGAAAACTTGTGGTATACATGGCTAATTTCCCAATGGTACTTGATATGAGCCTTTAAATACTCCTTTCTGTGGTTCAGATATGGTCGAGGTATATCTCTACAAAGGTTCATGTGGTGGAGGCTTGGTTGGCATGGCTGTGCTACTGGGAGGTGGTGAGACCCTTAAAAGGATTAGTGAGAGGTGCTCAGATCTTTGGAAGTGTGCCTTTGTAAGGGAGTAAGGCAGCTTTCATGGGACTCAGTTCTTGAAAGGATGTTATTATGGGAGCCCAAGACTGGTCTTCTTCTCTGGCTTCCTGCTTTTCCATCTGATCTCTTGCTCCCAAACACCCTCCCACCATGATACTATGAGCTTCCTATTACAGCACGGTCAATGCTGGACTCATGTCCCCAGCCCCCCAGAAATGTGAGTTAAGTAAGATTCTCTGTGAAGTTGGCCCATCTCAAGTATTTTATTATAATAACAAAAATGGACCAAGACACTCCTAACCAAAAGCACAATTGCTGAGGCAAATAGAAGTAACTGGGAGGTAGGTAAGCTTTTTACTGAAGGTTTATGGACTACTCATCCCTTGCGTTTCTCTGTGTTTTTCTGGGTTTAGGAAAGGTTCCTCTGCACTTTTCAATGGCAGCTCCTTGATGGTATAGGTTCATTTTGTCCACCTTTGCATTACTGGAAGCACAGGGTGTGTATATAGTGTGCTCCTGTAAATATTCTTTAGGAAGAGAAGTGCACATGGAGGCTTCTGTTAGATATCCCACTGCGCACAAATTTTCTCCTAATAACCGTTAGGAAAAAGAAAGTGACTGAATATAAATTTGTACATCAGAGCCTTGGTATCGGCCCCGCCCCTAGGACTGAAGGTAAAGTTGAACTGACAAGTAACTGAATTGTCTTCAGTAATGGAGGAGGTGTAGTGTCATCTTTAAAGAGTCCCTGGGGGCACACCTTGCACTCAGAGAGGTGGTCGTGAATTGTCTTCAGTAATGGAGGAGGTGTAGTGACATCTTTAAAGAGTCCCTGGGGCACGTCTTACACTCATAGAGGTGGTCCAGTGAACATTGTGGTCAGTGCTGGCTGTCTTAGGAAATTAAGATGAGCTCTTCCACACCTAAAATTTTAAATTACTATTAAATTTATGTCACTTTCCTGCTCTTTTTGGTTTCTACTTAGGCCGGGCTCCTGGAATTTACATTTCCAGAAAAGCTCTTGGGGTCTGCCGCCGTGTGACCCTCCCTCTACTTTCTATTCATGGTGTTGCTAGATGTAAGTGGAGTACGTAGAGGAACCAGGGAGGACAAGGTTTGGGGAGCAAAAGTTTGCTCTGACATCTGAAAGTCAATGAACTGAGACCCAAAATGGTGTCAGGCCCAAAGGGCAGAACAGGAGGACTCTTTATAGGGGAGAGATCTGCAAAGCATGAGAATCTGAGCCAGATAAAGCTAGGCATGTAATACCAAAGGTAGTCAGCTTCTTGTGGTCACTGAATAACCTTCAGAACAGCACAGGATCTGCAAAAGAACAAAACAGGAAAACTTCAAAAGGCATTTGCCTCAGGGGAGATTAAGTGGGACGTTATTGAGACAGGGTTATGTCCCAACACCAACTGTGTTAGCAAGTAGACCAAAGGTGGCTCACTGAGCACCTGCGACTCTCATATAAGGCACGCAGCTTCTCTACACACTTGTGTTCAAGGACAGGTGGTAGGAAGGTTGTCTTAACTGATTTTCCATGTTCTCAGTTATTTTAGAGGTAGCAACTTGGAGAATTTTTGTAGATATTGAGCTGTCTGTCATTTTCAAGTGAAGCTGACTGGGGAGAGAAATCAGAAACTTCACTGCTATACTCTATTAGGACACCTAGAAGTTAGTGGTTGAGGGGTGGCTGTGGGGGGCTGCTGGGCAAAACCCCAATTTGAAACAAAAGAGTGGGAAGTGTCTAATCCTAAACTCCTGGTGTCCCTTTATGTGTCTGTCCTTCACTGGTTCAGTTCTGCAGAAACCATTGCCAAGAAGCTACCCAGTGGTGCATGATTCAAACTTAACTGCCCTGAGATGCAGAGTTTTTCTGTGTGAAATGTGGAGGAGATCCAATGATCTAATATGTCTCCTTTCGTTCCTAGAGTTCTGTGGTTTCCCTGGACCCCACACTTGGTTTTCTGACTTCTGTCATGGAGTCATGTGGTCTCTAATCTGATGGGGAAAGCATGCCATGGTCAGAAGTACACTGGGAAGAGCTTTATGCAGAGACCCTCAGAAGGAAAAGAAGGTTTTCTGTTGGCATGATTGCATGTTAGACATTTTCATGTCATGGAAGAATGACAAAGGAAATTTAGTGATGTTCCAGGTGACTCATGCTGTGGCTGAGGACTTGGTCATAAAAGCCTGGAGCCAGGTAATGATTGTCTTTTTATTAATTGAAGGCCTCTAATACTGGAAGCTTAAAATGCATGAATAAGCTTTTTGGCCATAAGTTAATGGGACAAGAGAGAAAGAATTCTTAAAATGGATGAATACTTTTACCATTAGGAAGAGACATATCAGTAAAAGACAGAAGCCCTTCATATCTCACCTGTGCCCCCCCACCCTTACGCAGATGGAGATAGCAGTTTGCTGTGATCCCAAATGAGGAGCTGAGACAGCTGAGTGCCACCATCTTATGTCACTCTGCAGTGGGAGATAGCCCGGCATGGGGCATTGTTGCCAGACAGGCTCATGTTTGATTCAGGACTCAATACTTAATAGTTATGTCATTCTGAGCATGTTGTTTGTCTTGGTGTTTCTCTACTTAGGAAGTGGGCACCATGATATTCATTGTTTGGAATCTGTGTGGGCTTTTATATTTAGTCAACCTTGACTGACTGCATGTGATTGTGCTCCAGATACAGGGGCTAGGTGCTTTCTGCAGATGCTATTTCACTTACAATTCTAAAGCCCTATCAGGCTTGTTCTCTTTCTCTCTCTATCAAGGTATCCTATCTATCTTTTTAGTTTTCCATTCATCTTTCTACCCACCCACCCATCTATCCATCCAATCCTTTAATTTTTCCCATTCAATCCATTCATCCTTATATCCATCCATCCATCCACCCATCCATCCATCCAAAAGCCTTTTCTAAGTGCTAGAGACACCAAGATTAATGAGATGAAAGTCTGCCTAGGGTTGGGAGTCAGCACACATGTTCTGCTGCCCTGCACAGAGAAACACATGGAGTGGCCGAGAATGCTGACTTTGGAGCCAGAATTCCTGGGTTCACATCTCAGCTCTACCCCTTAATAGTCATGTCACCTTGTGCAAGTTATTCAATAGCTTTACATCTTCCACTTCCCTTCTGAAAATTGGGGTGATGATGACAATAATTTGTAGAGTTTACAGTGCTCAGTGTTTAGAATGTGTCCAGCATGCAATATCTGCTTGCCATGTTATGCTGAGACCCGGGCCCCTACGTGCAGTAGACTCAGTACAGGGCCTTAAATGAGGTTGATTTGGGTTTGGAACCTGGTTTCCTTGTTTATTATCCTTGAGAAAATTATGGTCTTTCCATTTATTGAGCCTCAGTTTTCTCATTTGGGGATAATGTTCATTCAGAGCTCAAAACTATGGACAAGCAGCACAACGTAGCAAGAAGGGCATAGGTTCTAGAGCAAGGGAGCCATCCTCTGAGAATGGAGCTAATTTCTGGGATCTTAACTAGGGAAACTGCACCTTAGGGGTTTTCCTTGTAAAATGGGAACAATAAGTAAGTACTACATAGGTTTTCTTTCTTTTGGTGGTATGGGGGTTCCTTGAAACCCTTCTACCTCCAGGCTACACTCTCAGACCTATTTTATACTTTTTTTTTGGTGGTATTGGGGTTCCTGGAAGCCCTTCTACCTCTGGGCCACACTCCCAGACCTATTTTATATTTTTTGAAACAGGATCTCTTAAATCAGTGTGGCTGTCTATGAACCTGTGGGATCCTCCTGTCTCTGCCTCCCAAGCGCGGGGATTACAAGCGTGTGCCACAATGCCTGGCTATACTTTTTTTTTTTTAATTTGGAAACAGGGTCTCTTAAGCCAGCAAGGCTGGCTTTGAACCTGTGCGATCCTCCTGACTCCGCCTCCCAAGCACGGGGATTACAAGCATGCGCCACCACGCCCGGCTGCATAGGTTTTCTAATGAACATGAAAATATCAATGAATTTGGAAATGCCGTGCCAGAGTCTGACTGTTTAGCGCACATGCCAGAGCTGCTTTCCTCTCCTGTAGCTATGGTGTGAAGTACAGGCAGTTCCCCAAGAGCTTGGCCCAGGGTGGTCAACCCTGGTCTTGACCTCGTCTGTTTTTTGATTCTCTAGCTGAGGTTCCTGGGCTCCAGGGTGGCAATTTTGTGGCAGTAAGCTGGAAGGGTTCTCAAAACTACGTCTCGGAGGACTGAACTTCCTCAAAGGTTTGGAAGAAGCCACCCTTTTCTATTCACTGTCATGGAGTAGAGTATAAACCTTTCGCATTTATTACACTAAAATAGAAGACTCTTCTGGATGCAGTGGTGCAGGCCTGTTATCCCTGTACTGGGGAGGCTGAGATAAGAGGATTGCAGATCTGAGGCCAACCTTAGCTACTCAGTGAGACCCTGTTTCAAATTAAAAATAAAAAGGGCTGGCTGGGGTGTAGCTCAGAGGTAGAATGCCCCTGGATTCAATCCCTAGTACCACAAACAAATTAAAATAAAATATGGGACTTTAATTAAAAAAACTGTGATTGTAGTGAGCTGCTTCTGAATCTTCAGGAAACCCCCTCCCGCGACTCTCCTCTGATTGGTGGTACTCGGTGAAGAAGTGTGGGAAAACTAGTTTTCATCATTCACAACGAGTACCGTGTACTCTTCCTTAGCTGTGGACTTTTCTGCCCGAGTAGAGAGGCAAGTATTTCATCATAAGACAGAAGGATGTGCTTCCCTGGAGGTCCAGAAACTCCCCTGGAGAGACGACTGTCAAGACAACCCTAACTTAAGCCACTAGAAATCCCCAGCACTAACTGGTTTGAGTGATAAGAAAACTTACCTTCTCATCTCTTGGGGGTCTCAGGAAGGTCTGGCCCTCTTGGTGGCGTGAGGATACATTATGCTGTAAGGATCCAGAGTCCTTTTCAAATGCTTTACTCTGCACGCACCCGTTGATCACCAGATTATAAGTTGGTGGTTGGTAACATTGAGGGTCCCTGTTTCCTCATTCCCACCCTGACGGTTGGGGCTGGGAGAGAAGGCAGTGAGAGATGGCACCCTCCGAGAGTCCAGCCATCCCAGGGCAGAAACCTTCCACTGTGGTCTCACCAGGCACCTGGAATCCTGACTCTACCTCCCACCCAGTAACATCTGGAGTCTACCATAAGGAGTGAGAGTGTGGGACCTGCAGGGAATAAGGGAAGTATCATATTTTTTTTTGTAAAAGGAATGAACTGATATATCTCAAGATGCTCTATATAATACTACAAGTGGCAGAATATAAAGAAAGCATGTATCTCTGCATTAAAATCATTTTTTAAAATTTTTTATTGGTGCACTGTATTCATACATCATAGTGGGATACAAACTTTTGTAGACATACATGCACACATCGCCCAGTCAGCCCCCACCCGATCCCCACCCCATTCCTCCCTCCCATGCTTGGCTTAGTGGTTGACATCTAGTATTATAGCAATTTATCCAAACTTAAAAATGATAATCTCACATTAACAGTTTCATTTGTCTGATACCAAGCTTTTGATGACTTAAAGATAACATTTCAATATTTCTTTTTACTTTCTTTCTTACCAGAGAATATTTTTTTCTATTTTTTTTGGTGAAACTATCATATATTTATATATTTATTTTTCAGAAAAAAACTCTATCCTAATATGGAATATGGACTCTAGATACCCATAACGATCTTGAAAAAGAACAAAGCTAGAAGATATATATTTTCTGATTTCAAACCATATAAAGCTACAATAATTGAAACAGTGTAGTACTGTTCTAAAGGCAGATATATAAACCATTGGAGTTAAATACAAGCCTAGAGCTAAACTCTTCCCTATATTGTCAAGTTATTTTTGACAAGGTTTCCACGAACATTTGGTGGTGGAAATAATAATCTTTTAACTAAATATTGTTGAAAAATAATAATTACATGGAAAAGAATAAAGTTGGACCCTTACCTAATCCCATATACAAATATTAACTCAAAATAGATAAAAGACCTAAATATAAATCTTAAGACTATAAACTTTTAGGAGAAAATCTGGGTCATAAAACCTCACAACATTGAAATTGGCAGTGATTTCTTGGTTATGATTTCAATGGCACAGGCAACAGAAGAGTATACAAACTCCCTAAAAAAAATATTGTATATCCAAAGACAATGTAAACAGAGTTAAAAGTTACTAATAGAATGGGATAAAATATTTCCAAATGCTTTATCTGAAGGTATATTAATATTCCAACTAGAAATCCTAAAAATTAACAACAATAAAGGCAAACAATACCATTTAGAGATAGGTAAAAGACTAACATAAATAATGAATCTCCACAGATAACCAATCTTAGTTGTCTGTTGGATGGAAACTCTTGTTTCTCTGGTTCTGGTGAGTGTTACCTATTTCTTCTTTGTAGTTAATCTCTTTGAGTATTTTCTCTAGTGCTGGTTTTGAAGACATAAATTCCTTCAGTTTCTGTTTGTCATGGAAGCTTCTTATTTCTCCATCTAATTTGATAGAAAGTTTTGCTGGGTAGGAAATTTTTGGCTGGAAGTTGTTTTCTTTCAGAGTTTGGAATATGTTACTCCAGGCCCTTCTGGCTCTCATGACTTGGTTTGGGAAGTCTGGAGTGATTCTAATTGGTTTGCCTCTGAATGTCACTTGGCCCTTTGCTTTTGTTGCCTTTAAGATTCTCTGCTTGGCTTCCACATTGGTCATTTTGACAATTATGTGGCGTGGGAATCCTCTTCTCCGATCCTGTCTAAAGGGAGTTTTATAAGTTTCCTGGACCTGTGTATCAACCTCTTGCTCTATGTTTGGAAAATATTCTGCTATTACTTCCTTGAAGAGATTGTTGATCCCTTTGGTTTCACTTTCTTTTCCCTCCTCTATTCCAATTATTCTTAGGTTAGCTCTCTTAAAATGGGCCCATATTTCTTCAATATCAGATTCCTGCTGTCAGATATTTTTTTTCTAAATTAGAAACTATGCGTTCATTTTTGGAATGATCATCTTCTAAGAGCGAGATTCTGTTCTCCATGTGGTCTAATTGGTTGTTTGTGCTTTGAATTGAGGCCTTTACTTCATTGATTGCATCCTTTATCTCTTTTTGGCTCTCTCTGAGTTCTTTTCGAAGCACCTCTATTATTTCTATAGTTATTTTCCTGATTTGATCTTCTAGAAATCTCTGATTTTCTGTTTTATCGGATTCTGATGTTGTGGGGTTGTGGTCATTCATTGCTCCAGTATTATTCCTCTTTCCCATGATTTCCGAAGTTTGTGCCTTCTCTGGGTTCTTCCCTTGGGTCACTATGACTTCACATAAGGTGCTCTGGATCTCGAGTCTGTGCTATCTCAGACCCCACTACTCCTTTACTGGGTTGTATCACAGAGTCTCCAACCCAGGGAGTCGATAGAGGCTGCTTTAGACTGTGGGGGATGCCAGGTTGCACGTTCTCCTATGGTGTGATATCTCTGCCACCACCACTCCCCCACTGGGTCAAGTCCCAGGGAGTACAGTACTGGGATTTCTCCTCTGTGGCCCGCAATTTGACTCACTGTTCTTGAGTACGCAGATGTAGCCGTACTGAACTTGGTGAATTTTCTGCTGCTGCCGCCGGTGGTAATATGGCGCCGCTGCTATGCCCTCGGCCGTGAGGCTGGCGTATTTCTTCTTGGTTTTGATTTCCACTCTGAATCCCTGCAGCATGTGCTGAGCTCAGCCACTGGGAGCTTTAGATGTTCCTTCACCGAGAAATCCCGCCTGGCTGTTCTGCAGCGGCTCACCTCGGCTTGCTGTAGCCGTCTGGTGAAATTGCCGCTGCCGCCAGCAGTATGGCGCTGCTGCTGCGTCCTCGGGGGTGAGGCCGGTGTATCTCCTCTGTGGCTCTGAGCTCTGTTCTCAGTCCGCTTTCTCTCTGGAGCCTGGTGATTTTTTTGTTTCTCTGGTGATGGTGTTTTCTGGCTATGAAAGGCGCTTATTTTGTGGTAATGGAGATTGGTTGTTAGCGGGGCTCTTAAGCCCCACTTTTCTCGGTCGCCATCTTCCCGGAAGTCCTCTGCATCAAAATCTTATACAGGCCAGGTGTGGGGGCGCATGCTTCTAATCCCCATGCTTGGGAGGCAGAGACAGGATGATCACACAGGTTCGAAGCCAGCCACACTGGTTTAAGAGACCCTCTTTCCAAAAATAAAATAGATCTGGGAGTGTAGCCCGAAGGTAGAAGGACTTTCAGGAATCCCAGTACCACCAAAAAAAAAAAAAAAAAATCTTATACAGTTAATACTGCGATGAAACTGAAATGCTTTTGACACTTGAATTCTTCTTGGCTTAGCCTAAGGATTGTAGTCATTATCTATTCTTTCTGCAAGTCCTATTTACCCTCTACCACATAACAGGTGCTGTCTTACATGCTGGAAATTGGGGCTGAACAATACAAATCCTGGCCCTCATAGCACTTAAAGTCTGTGGAAAGAGAGATGGAAAGTGAAGAAGAAAAAATTCAGGGGAAGGAGACAGGGCCAGTGTGGAGAGCATTATGTCTCTATCTGGGTTGGGGAGGGCTGTTATCACAGTGTGAACCTAGACCTGGGAGGCAAGGGAGCAGGGGCTTTCTGGGGCAGTGGAGACCCCACAAGTGCGGTGCAGTCTTTTGTGAGCTTGCCTAAATTCTTCATATTACCTGATGCACATCGAGCCCCATCCCCAAACACAGAAAATAAGTAGCCGGGCATGGTGGTGCACATTTGTAATCCCAGCGCTTGGGAGGCTGAGACAGGAGGATCACACAGGTTCAAAGCCAGCCTCAGCTACTTAGTGAGGCTCTCAGCAACTTCGTAAGACCCTGTTTCCAAAATATAAAATAGGGCTGGGAGTATAGCCTGGAGGTAGAAAGCCTCTGGGTTCCACCCTCAGTACCACCACCACCACAACAAAAAGTAAATGGATTCTCTATTTTTTTTTTATCTTTAAACAGTCTATGTTTTTAGCACAACTCTCTTTACTTGGCATTTTATAAACAAATTTAGTAATTGTACATAGGTGTGGAGTACAAAGTGAGGTCTTGATTCATGTAAACATGTAAACAGTGTACAGCAAATCATATAATTAACATATTGATCATCTCAAATATATATATATATATATATATATATATATATATATAAATTTTTTTTGGTGGTACTGGGGTTCCTGGAAGCCCTTCTACCTCCAGGCTACACTCCCAGACCTATTTTTACATTTTTATTTGGAAACAGGGTCTCCTAAGCCAGCGCGCGCGGCTGGCTTCCAACCTTTGCGATCCTCCTGTCTCTGCCTCCCAAGCGCGGGGATGACAAGCGTGCGCCACCATGCCCGGCTGTCTCAAATATTTATAATGCCTTTGTGTTGGGAAAATTTCAAAACCCTCTCTTCTGGCTATTTTAAAATATATAATAAGCTATCCTTACCTATGGTCTCTTTACTGTGCTGTAGAGACTAGAATGGAATCTTCTCTTCTTTATTATGAATTTCCTCTTCGTTTGTTTCTTTAATATAAACTGTAAAATGCAGAGCCACAGGCTCTCAAAAGGAAGTTGAAATGACATGGAAATAAAACCCATACCTCCAGCCAACCAGACCAGGGCAGAGTTAATGCAGCCCTAAACGTTTATGGCGGTCAGGGCGCCAGTGAAGCCATCATGGGGCTCCAGTGTTCAAAGTGTTAGCAGTTGCTGGGGCTTTGTGCAGGTTCCTTATCTGAAGACAGTTTGCAAATTGCCACCCAACGACAAGCCACCCTTTGAATAGCTCTGCTGTGAATGAGCTCGTAGTGTCTTTATACTGAAAAAATCACTCTGGGTCACTTATGTTTGTGAAGTCAGCTCTTTTTGACTTCTGAAGTCTGTGAGTTAAAAGTTGGCTTTACTCTCTGCTTTCCTAACAGACTGTTTCTTTTTCTTTTTCCTTTTTTCCCTCAAGGATGGGGAGTTTGATTTATCTTAGTAGATCCTGTCAGATCACGTCTGACTACATATATTCAGTCTTCCCAAATGTCCAATCTTTGTCAGTTGAGAAATATTTGAAGTGCTGACAAGGCTCTTATGGACAACTCTCCTATCACTACGGGATCTGTAGGATTAATTCTTCTTAATTATGTTGGTGCTGGGCCATCATTCACATTTATTGATGCTGTCTGGTCATGTCTAGAAGATTTATAGGTATCTATATTCATCCCACACAGAAGAGACCACAAATAACTTTGCTATCTTTGAAGCATCTTTTTGCGTGAGACAGATGTTGTACAATTAGTACAGAAAGGTTTTTAATAAATAAGTGTTTGCTTCTCTGAGTTTTCTCTCTGGGGTATTGGAGATAGAGTTTGGGAATTTGAGGTTGTGTCTGCAATCCTTCTCCCTTTTCTCTTTCCTTTTTTTAAAAACATGAGTTAAAAACTCATTTTTTAGTCAAAGTGTTTCATTGCCTGTCCGGGAAATCTTCTTGAGAATTATATACAAGTTCCAGAGGCAGAATCTAATAATTTTGTGTATGTGGCTCTTGGATTGCACTGTGTGCAATCAAGTGTGCAATGACTGGATTTCAGACAACCAGAAGGAAACAGAATGAATCCAGAACAACAGATTCACAAGAGGTTGGAGCTAAATGACCTGTGACTAGCCCAGTATGTTTTTACTGGTTGGGTGTCTTCATTCGTAGAGACAGTGATTCTTATTTTTATCATATTTTAAAAACCAGGGCAACATCCTCCCTTCATCTATAGACCTGGGCACAAATGGCCAATTGTTCACCCTGCCAGTCTCCACGGTGTTCATTGATGTGGTGATCACTGTATCCATCAGCATTCTTTCAGCTATAATCTAAAAGGCTGAGCACAAAACTTAGAGGAGAGGGGATTTATTTGCTTAAGGTTTTGGGTTCAGTTCATGAGAGGCCAGCGAACATGAATCTCAGGAGATGGTGACAAGAATCAGGAAGAGAGAGCACATGGAGGCTGGAAGCAAGAGAGCAAGTTGGAGGAGGATGAGGAATCATATCATATATATATTCTCCAAGACTGCATCTGCAGGGACCACCTTCTCTAGCCACAACCAACTGGCCTACTGGGTACCACCTAGGTAAACACATTACAATGGGTTTGTCCCAGGAACACTGGCAAAGAATGTAATAATGTAATGGGTTTATCCACTTCTGGGATCACAACCCTCATGGCTCAATTATATCAACGCTGAATATTAATCAGTGAGCACTTTAGAAGATATTTTATATCCATAGAAGTCTAAGAATGGTGGCTTGGCAACCTGAATACAGTTCTCATTGTATAAGAAAAGACAATAAAATGTGGAGATAAATGGGAGTTAGGGAAAGAAAAGTGGAAGAAAGTGATGAATAGCCAGTGATGGAAGAAGAGATTGATCAATGGTGACATGCTCTTGGGAAAGAACAAAAAGTTTAAGACCTGAGATGCCTGGACAGAGAGTGGATGTGGTATCTTTGAATAACCAGGATTCAGTCTCAATCAATCATGGCTGTATTCTGCATTTCTGGAATCTTCTGAGAGAATCACGTCAGAATATACATGTCTGGAAGGAAAGCAGCCCTGGTAGCTGGATTTACCTAGATCACTTTCCCACAGGAACCAGAAGGTAGGAAGTATGACTTATCAATGCCCTCTTCCTCCTTCCCTTGTCAAACATTTTTAATGGTTGTTGAAGAATCTATTTGAGCTCAATAACTGGGCTCAAAGATCTGCCTTTTAGGTTAGAGTTCCCTGGCTATTATCTTGTCTCGATTTTTCCAAACTCTTTATTTACAGCAAATTACTAGGTACAGGTTGAGTATCCCTAATCTGAAAACCTGAAATACAAAATGCTCCCAAATCCAAAACTTTTGAGCACTATGATACCACATGTAGAAAACTTCACATTTGATCTCATATGATAGGTCATGGTCAAAAGGCAAGCACACTCAAAATATTGTGTGAAATTACCATCAGGCTATGTGTATATGAAATGTAAGTGAATTTTGTGTTTAGAGAAGGTTCCATCCCAAAGATATGTCATTCTGTATATGCAAATATTTCAAAATCTGAACAAACTGAAATTCAGTCTGTATAAATATGCTGACTCCTGCTTTATAGGAAATGACCAGGCTTAACACACCCGAACCTTTAGCTGTAATTGGGAATGGGGAAGTTCTGGCAAATGAAGACTTATTAAGCAACATATACTGAACTTTAACCACTCTTGAAGATTCAGGACATAGAGGGCATCAACCCTGTTCTCAAGAGATGTTCTCTCCAGAGCCGTTCAACCCTTGTTCTCCAGATCTCTGGGGACGTGTGGATAGAGTTGTTTGTGTTCTCAATGACCCCAGGTCACTGACCCTTTACAATTTGGTCTGCTTTTAGTATTCCATTTCTTTTCTAACAGTATACATTTTAAAAGTACAACTCACCACCATCAGTGACTCTCTTTTTTCCTACATTCTCCTTTATACTCTGCTTTTGTATCACAAAGATTATGATATTAATTATGTTTTATGCACCATTTTAAGGTAATAGACTTGTCAGTGCCTGAGGGTTATTCCATTCTTCCTCTGCAAAGTGAAAATTCTGATTGTCATTACACAGTTAAATAAAATGAAAGATAGGGCTAGAAATTTAAAAGCTTTTCATTTGAACACATTGCTTCCAAAGGAGAAATCAATGTAATTATCCCAATTATGACTATGCAAATAATTATCTAATGACTCGTCTGCCTTCCCTGCTAGATAATAACTCTGTAAGAGAAGTCCCTGGTGTTTGTTTTTCTCAACACTTATATCTTATTCCCATTTTAACAAATTTATTTGTAGCCACTACGTATCAGGTTCTCTTCATGGATTGGTGGAAAGAAAGTCCCCACTCTAATAGGTTTTACCTTTTTTTGGTCAAGGTAGAGATAGACATGTGGTTATGAGATGTCAGGGTGCTGAAGATTAGAAGAAGAGTGTGAGGTGCGGAGAGAGAGAGTGGGGCACTGGATTATCATGTCTTTGGTGGCTGCTGCGATTATGTAGTCATCTGTGGCTCTGCTATAAATGTCATACTGTCTGGACATCTACCTGCTGACTGCCCACATGGGGTTGTGCAAATAAATATCAGAGACAGATAAAATATCTCTTCGCCTCAAACCTACAAGCAAATTTATAGTTACCCCATGCAAGAAAATTATTGACATTTCCCAGCAGGTGGGATTAGAGAAAACGAAGTGCAGAAGTCTGGGGGAAGGATGAAGAAGCCCAGCCAGGAGGGAGGCAGAAGAGGGAGGTGTTGCTAGCTCATAGTCAGCCTCTGTAGTGCTGAGATCTCCTGGGGCGCCAGGACACAGTTGGCAGATGTGGGTTTCCTGTTTGTACCTGACACTCCAGCTACAGGTAGCTCACAGCTGGGACCACCTTTAGAGGACAGCCCTTGGGCGAGGGGCTGCCCCAGAGAGCGCCACAGGCACCTGCAGGTTCATGTGCTCTCAGTGACTAACAATCTGCACAAGTGCAGAAGCCCAACACCCTTGCCTCAGGATGGGAAGGATTCCAAGATGCGTTTACAGTCCAGGCGCCCTGTGAAAACTGCCCAGGCTGGGGCTTTGCCTGGAGGCTCTCCCTGGCTTGGTGGTCCCCATTCCCTTTCTTTCTCATCCCCTGTGTCTTGCTGGTCTCTCCTGGGAATACTTCCACTCATCCCCAAGTCCTCAGCCCAGGTCTGCTCCTGAGAAAACCTGAACTACACTGCAGCAAAGAGCTTTGGGACCTGAGCCCGAAGGTCCAAGATGCTCCTTTATTTATTAACTGATGCCTTGGGTTAATGTTTCTGAGCATCTTCGCAGTGGCCGAATGCTGTGTTATTTTGCTTGTCTCCTCTTATCACCATTAGGGAGGCAGGGAGTCTTGACTTAGGGTTCTGGAGTGGCTCAAACCTGGCGCCCAACACCAGGCAGATCAGAGCAGGTGAAAGCTCATGGGCCTACAGCCTAGGGAAGAAAGGTGCCACTTGCCATGCACGGCCTCAGGGCAGCTGCATGGGGAACATTGCAGATCAGCAGGGCCTGTGGAGGAACAGGAGGGTGGGTGTCTCTGGCCACAGGAGGATGACACCAGCTTATTGGAGAAATTCCACCCACCATTAGGGATTGAAGCTGGCTGCTTGTGCATGAGCAGGACTGTGCCTGGGGGTGGTGATGGAGGCTGTTTGGCTGGAGGATCTTGTCTGTGAGAGCAGGGTGGGTGGGCAACAGCACTGGGACCCTTGAAGCCCCTGAGTCGACCAGATGCCCAATCAGCACATGCTATTCAATCTGAATTTCAGCCCTTGAAACACAGCATACCTTCCTCAGAAGACTGCAATTCTAAGAAGAGCAGGATGAGGTAAGGTACAGATAAGGACAAGGACATGTAAAGCCAGAAAGCACCTCACAAACAGACTCTGTTAAGAAAAGATCAGGAGACTGGCAAATTGGTAACTTGCTTCTTTCCCTACCTGTATAGAAATACTCAAAGTTATTGTTTGTGGTACTGGGGATTGAACCCAGGGCATTCTACCTCCGAGCTATACTCCCAGCCCTGTTTTTCATTCTTTATTTTAAAGCATGTTCTTAGAAGTTGCAGAGGGCCTCACTAAGTAACGGAGGCTGGCCACAAATCTGCAATCCTCCTATCTCAGCCACCCCATGTACTAGGATTACAAGTGTGTCACCATGCCTGTTTAATTTTGCTTTGCAATGATGTGTTAGTTTTCCAAGTCTCTAGTTGTATGGATCAAAATGGAAGCATGTAGGTGTTTTTGGTTCATCTGTAATTCCCTGTGTCCCTCTTCCTATCTGCCGAGTGGGGCAGGGCTGAGCACTGACAGTATGAAGGACATTGCATGCTTAGGTTGTTTTATTTTTTCCCCCAAACCAAACCAAACTAAACCAAACCAAACCTTTCCAAATAACTGGGGTAGGGAGAGAGAGAGAGTCACATTATTATCATATGTTAAAATAAAGAGCCAAAATTTTTAATTAAGATCATTTTTATGTCCAACTGTCACAACTCTTTCCCTTAGATAAATACTGCAAACGAAAACTAGAGTGTAGCTCTACTCCCCAAATATGATGGCACTCACCGTCTTCTGGGGGGATACCCATTGCCCGATCACACGGCCCACTCGTCCAGTACAATGGATAGAAGGGCGCTGGAGGTGGGGCACACCGAGGGGACTGCAGGTGCCTGGGAAGCGTTTCATTTGGGAGGAGACAGATGTGAGTCAGAGCTTTTGGAGCAATCTTAACCCTTGATTTCCGAAGGGAGATTAAAGAAAAAAGGAATACTTTATGGATTCTCAGACAAGAGAATAAAGCAGAATACAAATGGAGAAACTTTGAGTCCACAGTCAAAAGACCAGCTCTGCGTCCTGAGTCTATGAATTACTAACTGTGCAAACCAAAGCAGCTGATTCATTCTCCTTG
The DNA here is from genome assembly GCF_963383645.1 of Muscardinus avellanarius. Taxonomy (NCBI): domain Eukaryota; kingdom Metazoa; phylum Chordata; class Mammalia; order Rodentia; family Gliridae; genus Muscardinus; species Muscardinus avellanarius. The sequence continues at coordinate 110,376,566 of NC_137795.1, forward strand.
AAGTGCAATTCTCTTATTTATGAAATGAATATACTGCTGTCTAATACCAGTAGGCAATCCCTATTAATCCCACTGGATTGGAAAGATCAGATGACACTAGATAAGAAAGAATGCTGTATTAAGAACTGCATGTGCCATTACCTATTTTATGTTTCTTTTGCTTAGTAGCAGTCTCCAGGAGAGCGGGGAGATACTATTTATGTGAGAATCTGAGAAAGAATAAGAGACACATATTTTAGATTTTGTCTCACCCTACATCAAACATTGATATATCATAGAATTTAGTTCTTTTCCTAAAGAGACAGAAGGTGGACTTGGAGGAGAAGCAGGTGGTGGACAGGGCATCACACCGTCATCGGGGGGAGGTCGCTTAAGGGCTCGACTGACCAGGGGATTGCTAGAGGACGGTTAGCCAGGAGCTGAGCCACCTCCCACCTCCCGCCCCTGTTCAGCACAGGGAGCAAGTTCCAGTGTGTGTGTGTGTGTGTGTGTGTGTGTGTGTGTGTGGCGTGCTTACTAGCTGTGGCTTCTTGCAGGGCAGAACGCAACTTCCTTCACGGAAGAGCAGACTACTTGGGCAGGCTGGCTTAAATGACAGGTGTTTACAGCTCTCCGAAGCCCTGTGCCAAGAAGGAGTTAAGATCCACAGGAGAGGGAGGCAGAGCCCGCCCCGCTGGAGACGAACAGGTGGCTCCGAGTCAGCTCCCGGCCAGGGCAGCATTCTGTCACCGTGGATGAAAGGGCACCACGTGCCTGCTGTTGCCCCAGTGTATGTGTGTGTGCGTGCGTGTGTGTGTGTGTGAGTGCGTGTGTGTGCTGTGCGTACTCCCGGTAAGTGAAGGCGCTGCAGGAGCCTCTCTGAGTGCTCAGTTAAGCCCTGTCCTGAAGAACACTGGCAGAGAAAAATTAGCAGCCGCCGTGGAGGCCTGTCTGAGAATGGCAATTACCATCCCTTATTCAAAGAGCTGAGGACACAGCTCCTGGCTCCAGGGCTAGATCCAGAGCAGCCAGATGCTAAGGAAGAGCATCCTCGGTGTTAAATCCTACCTGCTCCAGAGCCAGCGGGAGCCTGCAGGGCCCACGGCCCTTCTTCAGCCCGTGTCTGCCCCTGGGCCTGGGCCTCCTTGGGAGGAATCATGGCTGGTTTGGCCTTCTTGAGACTGCAGGCTAGGCAGAGCCCTGGAGCCAGTGCAGAGGAGAGGTCTGACAGGCTTCTTGATTTCTTGTTTTATTTTGATTGACCTATAATAATTGCACATAGTCATAAGGGTTCAAAGTGCTGTTTGATCCATGTATACACTGTACAATGATCAAATCAGGGTGATTAGCATATCCTTTACCTTATCAGATAAATGAGGAGAGAGGCCAGGAGAATAGTGGAAGGGGGTAGGAGGGAGAGGAAAAGGGAGGATCTGGGAAGGCAGCAGTTCAGACAATGCTATCGCTCTCTCTGAAGGTTGTGTCCAGGAGGGAGGTGCAGGCTGTGGAGTGGGGTGAGGAGGGGCACACCACGTGCTGTGTGCATGTACGTTTGTGTTACTTTGGACCTCACTATCATGACAATGCACCGATATAACGCCAAAACTTTCTCCTCCCATGTAACCGTTCTTTTGACCAAACTCTCCCTCTCCTTCCTGTGTCCTTCTCTCCCAGCCTCTGCTAACTACTGTTCTGCAGTGATTAGGTCACAAGCCCATGCTAGTGCTGCCCAGCCTGGTGGTTTAAACGGTGCTCCGGCAGCCTCAGAGCCGACCCCAAGCCCTGCCCAGGGAGGGTGGCACATCTCAGCTGTTCACAGCAGTGGTTCCTCCATCTCCATCACCTACCCGTGGGCCCTTCCTGCAGCGCTGTCCAGCTGCTGAACTCAGACAGGATTCAGATTAGGCCTCTTGGGCTCTCTGGACTTTAGAAAAAAGGCACAGTTCTTCTTATTACCTGATGGATACTATCAAGTGCGTATCGTGGCTTGCCATCTATGTTTCAGTAATTATGGCAACTGAGATTGTGGATGTTTCCCCTTCTCATTCCAAATGACGATCAATTCTGAAAAATTATCCAAAAATCATTAATTTTCTGGCAAGACTAGAAAACCACTATTCTTTGAGGAGATCCCACCAATATAAGGTGTGTGTGTGTGTGTGTGTGTGTGTGTGTGTGTGTGTGTTACTGGGGATGGATGGAACCCAGGGGCACTCTACTTCTGAGCTCTACTCCCAGCCCTATTTTATTTTTTATTCTGAAACAGGGTCTGGCTAAGTCCCCGAGGCTGCCCTCAAACCTGCGATCCTCCTGTCTCAGCCTCCCAAGTACTGAGATTACAGTTGTGCACACCATGCCTGACTCCTACTGCAGCATTTTGATGTACTGGATTGGTGTTTTGTTTAGGTGAATGGAGTAAGAATGCCACAGGAGAGCAGATGCCATAGTTGGCCACAGACCTGGCCACTCCTTGTTATAGGCAGTGGTGCTGGGGTCCAGCCCTAGCAGAGTCGAGGTTCGTGTGAAGGTGAGGGGAAATCGAAGTCGATGAGAGAAGAAGACCACACGAATTCAGAGTCAAACTTCTCTGTTTTATTCAGGATTTGTTACAGTTTTTATACTTTTATTTTTGGCAGAAAAGCAAGAGCATAGTCATGCAAGCAGGATTGCCAAGGACAGTAAAAATTATTATTTTCTATAAAGTTTAGGGCAAGGGTGCTGGACATAGTATATTTTGTCTCACTTCACAAGGCTGTCTCAAACTTAATCGTACACAGTGGCTGTAACTAAGGTCAGTTTGAACTTAATACTTGGCCCAATATCTTCATCCTTGGGAAAGAATCTACTATATGAGGCTCTCACAAGCTTCTGCCCATCAGTTTTTAGTTATAATGTTTATACATAAAATTCCAATTATACATATTAATCCAAATAATCCTAAAATATTTTTTGAAGAAAGGAATGCCGGACATTCTTCATGGGGGATCTACGCCATGGCGGATCCCCTGATGGAGCTTTCTCAAGATCTGCAAGATATGCTGTAGCACAGTGGCTTGCTCATTTCTTACCCGAGTGGTCCCTGAACGCATTTGCCATTGCACTAGGCTGGTCCTGCGTTTTTAGAGCTATGGAAGATTCCTTTCTGTAAGGCTTTCTGCCTTGGTGCCTATGGTGAACATTGCTCGCTGGTATACAAAAGCGATTTCCCATTTTCCCTTCCTAAAAGGAACTCAGGTTGGCTCCAAGTGACTTATCCTTTCATCCCAGAGTGCCTGTGCTGCAGGGAAAGGTGGAGGCTACAGGGGAGGGTCCTTGTTAATCCAAACCTGTGCATGCCCCTACGCCTTGCCCATGATTGGTTGAGGAAAGGTCATGTGGCCAATGGTAAGGAAGAAGAAATTGCAAGCAAATTCTGCAGAGGGAAGTGCTTCACCATGAGGGAAAGTTGCTGGGAGTGTTGCACGAAGTCTCTGTTCAGTTACTCTGGTGAGGGCTCCGCACACCCCTGTTGTGAAAGCAGCAGCCTCTCCCTTGTCAACGGGGCAGGGAAGACAAAGCCCATTCTGATTCTGTCAGTGAGCCAGGGCACAGATCAAATGGAAAGTCCATCCTCCCTATAGATATCCAAGTCTATAGCCAAAACATTTCTTTATGGTTCATACAGTTTTCATCAGTTTGGGTTTAGTCTTATTCTATTTACATCTCAAAGTATCCCAGTGTCTAATACCCTATTCAATAGGTTAGAAGTTTTATATGCCCCACTGCCACAGCATCTTCATGCAGATCTTGAGAAAGCTCGATCAGGGGATCCGCCATGGCGTAGATCCCCCATGAAGTATGTCTGGCATTCCTTTCTTCAAAAAATTATTTTAGGATTATTTGGATTAATATGTATAATTGGAACTTTGTGTATAAACATTTTAACTAAAAACTGATGGGCAGCGGCTTGTGAGAGACTCAGATAGCAAAGATTCTTTCCCAAGGATGAAGATATTGGGCCAAGTATTAAGTTCAAATTGACCTTAGTTAGAGCCATTGTATACGGTTAAGTTTGAGACAGCCTTGTGAAGTGAGACAAAATATACTATGTCCAGCACCCTTGCCCTAAACTTTATAGAAAATAATAATTTTTACTGTCCTTGGCAATCCTGCTTGCATGACTATGCTCTTGCTTTTCTGCCAAAAAAATAAAGTATAAAAACTGTAACAAATCCTGAATAAAAGGGAGAAGATTGAATCTGACTCATGTGGCATCTTCTCTCATCGGCCTTGGTTTCCCCCTCATCAACACACGAACCCCGACTCTGCTAGGGCTGGACCCCGGCACCCCACGTCTAAAGTAGCCTAAAACATGTCTCTCTGTGCCATGTGTAAAGCACAGAGAAATGAGTGCCAGTGTGCACCCTTCCACTAGACTCTGGGGACCTTGTAGGAATTAGACATGCTATAAATGACTGCCACAGGGGGCACAGTATCTCTCCATTACCATGTGTCCTCCCTAGGAACAAGAGGAGGAGAAAATCCTCTTGAATTTGAAAGAAAAGGAAGAATAACTGTATTTTTAATGGTGTCATTGAAAGTCTTACAAATACTAGGTTAAAATGTTAACAGTGCTAACTTTCACATTTCCACCAACAATTTCCAAAGCAATATTAAAACCTCTAAATCAAAGCTAGGTTTAATTTTGTAAATTAACTTGTATATGTATATGTGTTTGTGTATAAATAGGTAGAAAGGTAAAGACATAGAAACAATGAGACAGATTTAGATATTTTTTCACAAAAATTAATGAAATTGAAATTAGGGTATTTTCAAGCCCTAAAATGTTGGGGGCTATCTAACAAGCTACCTAGTTGCCTGCATATTTTCATAATATCTTGTGTGTTTGTATAGCCTTCCCAATTGAATATAGTAGTTTATAGATGCTAGTAGTTTATAGACTGAACCCAAACTGATGAAAGTATGAACCATAAAGAAATAAAGAAATGCTTTGGCTATAGACTTGAATATCTACAGAGAGGATGGACCTTCCAATTGGTTCATGCCCTGGCTTACTGACAGAATCAGAATGGGCTTTGTCTTCCCTGCCCCGTTGGCAAGGGAGAGGCTACTTTTACAACATGGGTGTGTGGAGGCCTCACCAGAGTAACTGAACAGAAACTTCTAACTAAACAGCAAAATTGCAAGCTATCAAAGGCCACACATAGCCATTATTCCATTATTCTTAGCACAAAATCTATTTCTCCAGGAGATAATTTAGGTCAAAGCAGCATTAGAAATATCTTTGTCATGATAAAATTAGATTTTCTCCTTCCTTCCCCTAAACATGGAGAGATCACATTGTATTTCATTATTTCCCATTGCAGAGTCCAGGAGTAGATAACTACGTTGGTAATCCTGATCATGAAGATACCCACAACTAGACGCTTTCCTTCTTTGGAGTGCTTGGGAAACAGCAGGTGAGGCTGTTCGGAGACAGACCGTGCCCTGATTCTCCCTGCGCTCGCTGCCCTCGCAGGTTCCGACTCCTGCTAACCTGGGCCACAGGAGGTGGTGACTCCATCTCAGCGGTCACTTTGGCCTCAGATCCTGGGTGTGAGGGACAGAGCTGTGCTGGTGGACAGGCCTGCTGTGGACACAGAGAAAAGAACTGGGAGGAGGCTGCCTGGGTCTCAGGGAAGATGTTCTGTAAACAGACAGGGACACAGCACCATTAGCGCAGATCAGCCGCACCACATCTCGTGTGTGGAAGGATGCTGAGCCGGGGAGGAGGGGCCAAATGTGGGAGCCCCGGCACTGTGGTCAGCACCTGTGTCCAGCCAGCTGCTCTCTCCTCCCCAGATTTAGAGCAAAGCCTAGTCTGCAATTATTTTTCTCCTGTGGACTGACCTTTGTCAAATCATATTGGAAATAAGCTTCCCATGAGGCATTTCTTTTATTTCTTATTATGTACAACACAAAGCTCAGCTCCACTCGGTTCTGATAGAGTGTGTTTCCAGTTCCACACTAGGAACCCTTTAAATCTGGGATGACTGCTTAATCATAAATCCCTGAAGTGTGCTTTCATCTAAAATTCAATCAAAATGAGAAAACTCCCTGCGCGTGTGGCCTTTTCTGTCAATCCCTTCTTCTGTATACATCACTCAGTAAATGGAATGAGGAGAGGAGATACATCATATGCCGTAACAAGGACGTGGGTGATCTCTGGGATGATGTAGGGTGAAAGCCATTGCCCGCTCCGATACAAAAGTGGATTTTCCAGCACAGCAGAGGTGCTGCTGGAGCTCGCCAAGGGCTCTGTGCCCAGCTTCAGCAGAGAATGAGTCCTGCCTTTGTGCTTTGTCTTCTGTATATTTCCCTGAGAGGTGGAGACCTTATTATCTTGGAATAGTAAATGCACACTTGTAATACCAGTACTTGGGAGGCTGAGACAGGAGGATCTCGGGTTGGAGGCCAGTGAGCCAACTTAGCAAGAGCCTTGGTAACTTAGTGAGACCCTGTTTCAAAAAATGAAAAGGGCTAGGGGTATAGCTTGGAGGTAGAATGCCTGTGGGTTCAATCTGCAGGAACACACACACACACACACACACACACACACACACTCACGCACATAAGTGTCCATGAGTTGGCTCTTTGGTATAGAAAAAAGATAGGTTAAAATTTCTTGAGGGTGAGCAGAGCCTAGAGAAAGGGAGAAGTTTGTGATAAATCCCAAGGAATGGGCAGGAGACGTACCGCTCAACCTGTCCTCAAGGTGAGGTACCAGGGATGAAGCGTTTCTTTGGATTCTCCCAGCTGTTTGTCCCAGTCAGGGGGAGAGTGGAGTCCAGGCAACACTTCAAACAGTCTGCTCTCTCTCTCCCCAGTGTCTTTCTCCCATGGTCCTGCCAATGCCTGTGTGCTGTCCGTGGACTTGGCTCAGAGTCTTCAATTCCATGCGCATCATGGAATCCTTTGGCATAGAATGCAACCTCCAAATTTCATCAGATGTAAAAATTTGCAGAAGAGTTCATCTCCTTCTTCTTGATTCCTCAAAACCTTTGCAAGCAGGAAATGCAGCATCCTATCACCCTCTTAAGGGATTGTGAAATCCCTTAAGAGACCCACTAGTGGCTCCCCATTTGGTGCAAGTATGGCAGACACAAGACCTTCCTCATCTCTCTCAACCCCACTTTTATTAATGGTCGTTCTGACTGTACATGGCTTCATGCAGTACCTACCACCCCTGCTTAAAAAACCCACAGGCATCACCTCCTGCCACGCATCAGAGACAGAGGTTGTTCCTTGGTCCCAGCAGTCCCTCCTAAGCTTCCCGACACCACGCTGTGTTTGCTCTTGTCTTGAGAGACACATTGGTGTCCCTCTCCTAGGTGCTGAGCCCTCCAGGCACATGCCACCTGTCCACTGTGGTGTCCTGGGGTGCAGAGATGGGCAGAGAAGCAGTTCTTCATCACCATCAAGTGCCTGAGCACATCCTGCGGGCTCGAGTACGTCCTTGGGACAAAAGGGGAACAGTGACATGTGCCCCAAGCCCTGTGTCCTGCAGAATCCCCCCAAAATGCAAACAGGGAGTGAATCTCCTTCTTTTGAGACTAAAATCCTTATGGTTGTTCATAAATTAACATGACTTATTTAGGGTTGCACATGGAAAGTGAAAAAAAATAAACCCCGCTAGAAATGGTTCTTCTCTTGTTTTTTCACAGCTTAGCCTTAATCCCCATGGTGAGCTGCACAGGGGGTGTCTGTGCTGGCAGGGAGGTGGCAGCTATGGCAGCCTAGCACCTGGTGCCAGGGTCCCTGCATGGTGGGGGCAGCCTCGTGAGAGGCCTGGGGTGAGGAAGACATCTACATGGTGCTGGTGGGATGCTGTTGCCAGAGACTGATCACAACAAAAGGCTGATCAGTTGAGCATGTATGTTAAAGGTGAGTCAGGTTTCTTACTGAAGTGTTACCAATAGGGAGTTACAGGTATAGGAAAGGAGAAAACTAAAATCCTGTGATGTTGGATCAAAATTGGAGCTATTTGTAAAATCAAACAATTTTGTGTAAATTTGGTGGCATGGATATTAAAAATATATAGCATATATATAAGGCATACATATATATGGTATGTCTGAGCATATGAGTAGTCAAATAAGTCCAGAGTAAATGTGTGCCTTATGTATTTTCCTAGCTCTGTCTCCTGGGAGGACCTGTGAGCAGGGACACGCCTGGGGAGCACCCCAGAGCTGGTGCCATGCAGGGGTCAGAGAAAGCCTCCAGCAAGGGAAGAAATGGAGCGCATGTGACCCTGGACCAGGCGAAGAGAGGATCATGGGGTCACCTCTGTGACGCTGCCACCACAGGAATGTGCCGGGTAGAACCAGGACACACCAGGCAAATCCAAACGGAAGGACCTTCTAGAAACACACTGGCCTGCCATCTTTGGAAGGGTCAAGTCATGAAAGTCAAGGAAAGTCTGAAAAGTCTGAAGAAATATTTAAACCACAGATATATAAAGGTGTAGGTGTGTGTGTGTGTGTGTGTGTGTGTGTGTGTGTGTGTGTGTATGTGCGTGTGCGTACACGTGTGTGTGCATGTGTGTGTGTGTATTAGTTACTGGGAATTGAACCCAGGGCCATTCTACCTTGAGCTGCATCTCCGGTTCTATTTTATTTTGAAATAGGGTCTTGCCAAGTTGCTGAGATGGGCCACAACTTGCAATCCTTCTGTCTCAGCCTCCCAGCTACTGGAGTTATAGGTGTGCATCACCATGCCTGGCTGAAACATGAAGATTAATGACAACTGAATCCGGTGTGTGATTTTGAACAGAATTTTCTTTTCTCTAAAACATTATTGAGGCAACTAGAAAAACTTGATTGCAGTCAAAGAATGAGATGTTGGTGATATACCAAGGTTGACTTCCTGATGTCTATGGGCGTGTCGTAGTAATGTAGGAGACTATCCTTATTTGTAGGAAACACCCCCTCAAGCATCAGGATAGTAACTTGCTCGCAAATGTCTTTGTAACATATTACAGATTTTATCTAAATTTTAGATTATTTAAAAAATAGAAAGTCTAAGTACATAAAAATGCTTTTATATCAAGCATGCTTTTGAAATTTTGCAACAGCTCTTTGGTAAGGAAAAATTATAATTACTATTTTAGATATCAGAAAAGAGTTCCTGTGGAGAAGTCAAGGTGGCAATTCAAGTCAAAGCCAGAACTCCATTCTGAGTCTTGTACCTCGCTCTGTCCTGAGTTGGGTGACTTCATATCCACATTGTCCAATTCCAAACCCTCTACTTCTTTACTTTTGCTACTGGGGATTGAAGCCAGGAGCATTGCAACTCCAAGCTACACCCCCATCCCTCTTTTAGTTTTTTTTTTTTTGTGGTACTGGGGTTCCTGGAAACCCTTCTACCTCTGGGCTACACTCCCAGACCTATTTTTTATATTTTTTAATTTGGAAACAGGGTCTTTTAAGCCAGCGAGGCTGGCTTCGAACCTGTGCGATCCTCCTGTCTCTGCCTCCCAAGCGCGGGGATTACAAGTGTGCGCCATCACGCCTGGCTTAGTTTCTGTTTTGAAACAGGGTCTAACTAGGTTGCTGAGGGTCTTACTGAATTGCTAAGGCTGGCCTCAAACCTGCAATCCTCTTCTTTCAGCTTTCCAAGTACTAGGATTACAGGTGCAGGCCACCAGGCCTGGATTCCTTTACTTTTAACTCCACATTTTTTATTCTTTCTCATGGGATATACCCAGCACCAGCATAGAACAAGATACCAAGGAGTAGTCATGCTGCAGAGTGACGCCTGTCCAACTTTACTGCGTTAATGAGTCACACAGGAACCTGTGTGAAATGTGCACTTGTAATTCTCACTCTCAGAGAGTCTGATTCAGTAGGTTTGGAGTAAGAACCAGAAAATCTGCTTTTTTTAACAAGCAATCTGAGTGCTTCTGACATAGGTCATCCACAGGGCAGACTCTGAGCAATACTGAACTTGATGAGTGGTCCTCAGTGGTTACTGAAAGAAATTTAATTCAAACACCATGCTTAAGATACACAATGGAGCTATATGCAGCTCACACATAGGAGGTGAGGGGCGTTTCACCGTCACCTGCAATGCAGCTTCATTTCATTAAAAAAAAACAATAAATTAACAACCTCTAACAAAGTCATTGCAGCTAGCCAGGCATTCTGAGACTTCAGGTACACACGCCTTGCTTATTTAGACAAGTGAACTCTGCAGAAGACAGGGAGTTAGGAGCTCAGAGTGATCATCTGTGAAAATTGCCTTAGAAATATTTCCCCACTGTTGAAAAAAATCATTCTGCTCCCCGCTTTGGAAGAGAGCAATGGTGGTCCAAGCCCTTTGGCTTCCTCAAGATCAGCTACCGTATCTCCCCTGTGGAGAGTCTGCATGTGGTAGGAGGTGGGCCTCTGGAGGAGGTATTGGCTGCCAGAGAAACAGCCAGGAGGTTGCTGGCATGGTGAGTGTGATAGTTAATCTGAATTGTCAACTTGACTATTTCAAAACACTTAAGATTGTGAGACTTCCTGTGTGTTGATGAGATGATTGGCATGTGGAATGGCAGACTGAGAGGGAAGTCCTGCCCTAAATTAGGCAGCAGTGCTCTGATAGGCTGGGGAGGGACGTGGCTGACTAGGAGGTGGAAGCAGGGTGGAAGCAGCTTGGTCTTCCCTATTGAGGGTGTGTTGCTCCCGCCTGGGGTCTCGGACTTCTGCCCCCCTCGCTCTCCAAACTCCATTTTCACCAGTGTTTCTCTGGGGAGTTTCCTGGTCTTTCCCTCTTGGTCTGGGCTCATCATCGGTCAGTCCTGTTCTGAGACTCCAGCTCTGGTATCGCTCGACCAGAGGCTGGTTCCTCGGCTCTTGGCGTACAGGCGGCCACGTGGGGCTATACTGCTTCTGAGTGTCAGCTGACTTGATAAATGCTCTGCTATAATTTACCTGTCCTGGGAGTTCTGCTGCTCCGCCCTTAAAACTCAATGATCTGCAGCTGCTCACTTCAGGTCCTTCGATGTTTCCCTGATGTCTCTGAAGTCAGGTGCAGTGAGGCAAGATGGCACCCCTGCAGTGCCCTCGGCCACGAGCGGGTTTCTTTTCTGGTGTTGAGCTCCGCTCTGAATCTCTGGAGGGCGTGGTGAGCTCCGTCGCCACTGCTGGAGATTGTAGCTGGTGTTTGCACAGGAAGAACTGATGGCTTTGAACCCCGATGGACTGCAGCTGGTCACTTCAGGTCCTCGATTTTCCTTTTTGTCTCTGGAGTCGGGTGCTGTGAGGTGAGATGGTGCTGCCGTGGCGTCTGCTGCTGCAAGTCGGGCAGGTTTCTTTTCTGCTCTTTGATCAGTCTTCTGATCTTCTTTTCCCCTTCCCTTCTGGGTTTGTAGAATGCTTTTTTTTTTTTTTAAGGCAATGGAGACTGGGTGTCAGCAAAACTAGTATGCACTTTTCCCTCGGTCAGCATCTTCCTGCTGTTTTCTTGTTCTGTGTCACAAGTCCAACAGTCTGATCTCATAGCTAGCTTCCACCCCCATGGCTAACGAGTCCAGTGAAGAAGGATCTTGTTTCTGAAAACTCCAGCATTGTGTCCAGGGGTTGGGACTGGGTTGGGTTTGGTGTCATCTTGCCTGGACAACTGAGTGGTTTGGCCAGGTCTGGGTCGTGTGCAAACGACCTCTAGAGCAAAGGTGGACACAGCACCACACAGCGGGAGGCAGAGATGAGTGGATGTGGTGCCCAAGGAGTCAGTGAGCTCTTTATCAGGTAAGGGTAACAGGGGCCGGCAGGCTGGGCACCCAGTGTCCACTGCAATTTCCCATGTGAGCTGCAGCATTTGGAAGGCAAAGAAATAAGGACCTTGGTGCCAGGGGATGAAGTGGGAGAGTCACCTTTTACTTAAGAAAACCTGCTCACAAACAGATGCCTTTGATTGTGATCAGCTTGCTAATTATAATTATTTTCATTAAAGCAGGTGCTCAAATGCTTTCTCTTGATGACGTGTCGTTAATGGTTTGAGTTATTGTTTGTAGCTGGGCCCGTTTTAAGTTGAGTTTCTGGCTGAGTGTTTGGTCCCAATTCAAAGCAATTAGGGACCAGTTCTAATTTTGTGTACCTTGTTCATCTCCTTTAGTGTGGTGTGTGTGTGTGTGTGTGTGTGTGTGTGTGTGTGTGTTGTGCTAGGAATGGGACCAAGGGGCATTCTACCTCTAAGCCATACTCCCATTCCTATTTTATTCTTTTATTTTGAAATAGGGTCTCAGTTTTGGAGGGCCTTACTAAGTAGTTGAGGCTGTCTATGAACCTGTGATCCTCCTGTCCCATCTCCCACATACTGGGATTACAAGCATGTGCCTCCATGCCCAGCTCTGGTGATTTGAAAGTATAAATAAAGAAGGAAGCTGAGGATTTATCTATGTGTTCACTTTGTTTTCCTATTTCTATTCCTACACACTTTGTGGTGTCCCTATATTCCTGGTATGCTATTAGTATAATTTTATTTTTTTTTATTAGTATGATTTTAGTTTAGCTTACTATGACTGTGTACATCTATATTAGAGCAGGGCTATACAGCATACTCAGACTTCTCTTTCTTATATAGCATACCTCCTTCCCTTTCCTTCCTTCCTTCCTTCCTTCCTTCCTTCTTCCCTCCCTTGCTTCCTCCCTTTCTTCCTCTTTCTCTTTCTTTTTTAACTTTTCCCTCTCTTTCTCCTCCCTCCATCTTTCTCTTTCTCTTCCTCTTCCTCTCTCTTCCCCTCCTCCCTGTTCCTCTTCTCCTCCCTCCTCTTTCCCTGGTGCCCTCTGCTCCTCTCCCTGGCTCTGCCCCAGATCCTCCCTTCTTCCACATGTGTTCAAGTGCATTGAGCGGCACATAGCTTTCATGTCCTTGAAGAAATCTCTCCTGGACCTTCTCAGGTGCGCTCCTCCTCTTGCCTTGCTGGTGTGAACAGGAAGAAGTAGGGTGGAGCCAGAGGGTCAGGTATGAGTGACAGTGGCCCTTATCCAACGCCCTGCAAGTGCATATACTAATGCAGGAGTTATCTCAGTGTTAGAACAGCGTCTTCATCTTGTCTTCATTCCTTGACATTCTCTAAGTCCACCAGCAGCTGGCCTCCCATGAGCCCAGCTGACCCGACTCACCTGCTGCTCGGTGGCTGGGGACACAGATACTGATCACTAACTGCCTTCTCCATTGTCAATGACAAATTTTATCATCATTCAAAGATGAATGGGAAGCTGGGCGTGGCGCACACTAGTAATCCCAGTATTTGGGAGGCCGAGACGGGAAGATCATGGTTTTCGGACAGCCTTAGCTACTTAGTGAAGCACTCTGCAACTTAGTGAGACCCTGTTTCAAAATAAAAAATAAAAGAATAAAAAAATAGGGCTGGGGGTGTAGCTCAGAGGTAGAATGCCACTGGGTTCAATCTCCACTATTGCAAAAATAAATAAATAAATAAATAATAAAATGAACGGGGAAGAAGATGCTTGTCTTTTTCTGCTACCTTTGGCATCTCGGTAAATGGCAATTTGATATGTATCAGACAGTTTGATTTCTGACAATGTTTCTGTAATTAAACATCCCAAATGCAGGCAGAAAAGACATCGTGCAAAGAATTATAACTTCAAAATCCTTTACAATGTTCGATTCTATTCAGAAATTTCCCTTGTAATATTGCCTTTGGTCTTCACAAAAGGTCTGTGCATTAGATAAGAAGGCACGGCATTATTCTTTAGACTGAGAGATAGGAAATGGTCCAAATTCAAGTTTATTCAGTGACCAACATCAAACTCTTTACATGGTCATTTGGGCTTTAAAGATTGTTCTAACGTGAACACTGGTCCTAAACACTGTCCAAATGACAGGAACGAACCTCATGGAACATCAGCCCTCCTCTTCTGGCCGGCTCCTTCTTGAGGCTCTGTCTCTAGGGCGCAGCTGAGCGGGACCAAGGAAGGCAGCTGCTGGACAACAATGGAACCCTTTGGACTGGTGGTGTTAAAGTTGGGGCTGCATGGAGTCGAGATGGGGGGCTTTCCTTTCAGGCCATGTTGGCTAAATGTAACCTTTAGAAAATTGAGGAGAAATTCATGTAGCATGAAAGCAACCACTTTAAGCACATAGTTCACTGGCATTTAAACATTCACAGTGTTATGCAACCACCATGCCTGTGCAGTTCTAAAATATTTGCATTGTTCCCAAGGGAAACCCGGTACCCATTAAGTAGCCGCCACTTACTTCCCCCCTTCTATTAGCCCCACCATATATTGTTTTGCTTTTTGTCTCTACAAAGCTACCTAATCAGAATATTTCATTGAAATGGAATCTTGCAATATATGGTCTTTTGTTGTAGCACATATCAGATATTCACTTCTTTTCATGGCTCAATAATACTCCATTTTATGCATATACCACAATTGGTTGAGCCATTCATGTGCCAATGGGCATTTGGGTTGTTGCCATCTTTTGGCTGCTGTGGATAGTGCTGCTGTGATCATTCATTAACATGTTTTTATTTGTTTGTGAAATATACTTAGGAGTGGAATTGCTGGATCACATGGTAATTCTATATTTAACTTTTTTTGAGAAACTGCCAGACTGTTTTTCATAGCAGCTTTGCCTTATAAAATTCCTGTCAGCAATGTATGAGGGGCCCAGTGTTTCCACATCTTAGCCAACACTGCTGTTTTCCAATTTTTATAAAATTATGTCCATCCTTGGGAGTGTGAGGTGTATCTCAATGTGATTTTGATTGACATTTTGATTTACACGTGGTTGATATCCAGCATTTTCTCGTGTTCTTTGGCTATTTGTATTACCCTTCAGAATGTAAACTTTTTAAAAAAATGTATGTTGTCATTGAACATTTTAGGAAATAATCTCAGCGTTTAGGAAATTCAAGAAAGCCTCCATAGTGTGCTTTCCCCTACAACCTGTGAGTAGACATAGGGTAAGGGTGGGATTAGATGGTTAGAAGTAAAGAATCGAGTCACCACGTCCTGGCACTCTCCTCTACTGCAGCCCGGCTGTCTCTAAGCAGGTGGGCTGCTTTGGGAATGTTCTGCATTGGACGAGAGATTTCAGCTTTCCTAAAGTTCCGGCTTCATTTTCTCTGGATCTTTGGACATCTACCCTCCTTGCAATCAGTGGCTGCTTGGAATAGAGTGGGCCCAGCTGTGCAGAGTAATAGAGTTGCATCCCTTGGGCCGCCCATGATACTGTTTCCTTCAAAAGAGCTTCTGAATTCAGACTGCGGCAGTGAGCTGCTGCTTTTTCATCTCAGGGGAAACTTCAGGTCCACTTAGATCTTCCTGAGTCCTGCGCTAACGGTTTTAGGCACACCGTGAATTTGCTGTGGGGCAGGAGGATGGTCTATTGTTGGCCACAGATAGGTAATAGATATAGTCAGCGAGTGCCTTCACGGCCATTCAGAGCATGACGTGCTCCTATTTTGAAGCTTCCCATGGCTGCCTCTTTTACAGAACGCAGTCCCGTTGGTACCTCCCCCTGCAGGCCTGTGCCTTCTCTCAATAGCTCCTACTACTCAAACTCCCGTTGTTGCCTGAGGTTTCCTTAATTGTCACACTGTATAGATAGGATGCTTATCATGACTCGGCCTTTGCTAAACTCCTGAAACCCAGGCCTGTGCTCGTCCCAGCAGTGCTTAGGCTGGAGTAGTGAGTGCTCTCCATGGCTGTCGTTAGGGTGTGCTCAGAGAACAGCTCGATCCTGCAAAGTTATCCAGAAGTAACACGACCAGCAGCTTTGCGCCTACCTGATATGCAGCATGTACGAACAGGCTGAAGTGGGATGCTGTGATAAGTAGGTCCTGATCTCCCTTTCAGTCTAGGCCACTTACCTCTGCTACCTGGAGCATCACTGCCGTCCAACCCCACTCTCCAAGACCAGAGCAAATCTCAGGCAGCAGGACCTCTCCTGAGGACCAGTGACCCTGCGGGGACTGAGACTGGTAACCGCTTTTCCATCTGGGATTCTTAGCTATGTTTCCTGCCTCCTATTCTCCTTGGCAGCCACAGCTCATAGCCATTGGCCTCCTGGAGGCTCACCTGCCCTGCCACCTGGATTGCCCACAAGTCTGTGAGCAGCTGTGTTTTACCCACACTACCAGCTACCATTATGTTTTGATAGCTTAATATTTAGGGCTTTGTGTAGGAACTAATTTTCCAACACTGTTGTGAGATTAACTCTGGCAAGCTTGAGTCGTACATTCCACAGCTGTTCCTGAGATTTTGCTTGAGGGTGGACGTGGACTGGTACCATGCTGGCCAGGCAGCTGAGGCTATTTATAGAGAAAAAGGCTGTGAGTCTGTGCAAGGTTTCTAAGATATGGCCCCTTGGAACATGTCATAGTTTGAGTATGGAATGTCCCCTGGAAAAGCTTGTGTACTGACAATGTGACATGTTCAGAGGTGAAATCACTGCATCTTGAGGGTTTGAATCTCATCTGTGGGTAAGTCTATTGGTGGGTTTATAACTTAAATGGATTTATTGGGTGTTATTGTGGGCAGGTGGGGTGTGCTGGAAGAGTTAGGTCACTGGGGGTGTGGCCGTGGGGACTATATGTGTCCCTTATCCCCTCTGCTTCCCACCTCCATGATGTGAGACTGTGTCTCTCCACCCAGCCACCATGGCCGCTGCGTCGGAGCTGGCCCTGTGGAGTGACTCTTCTGCAACCATGAGCTGTGTGACCTTCTCTTCTAGGGTGTGTGTGTGTGTGTGTATGTGTGTGTGTGTGTGTGTGTGGTGTTCAGATCACAGGGAGTACAACACTGATAGACACATAGACCATTAAGATGCACGCAGCCGCCTACGGGACTGACTTCTGACCTTAGCTTGGGGCTGGTGAGTACTTACCAGCCCTCAGGTGCCTCTTGGGTAGCCTAGACATATGTGACGTGTGCATTCGGCTCCTTCAGCTACTTAACAAGCTTTCACTCTGCTCCTCACCATGTCAAATACTCATTTCACCAAACAGTTACTTTTCCTGTGGTTGCTTTAGCATCATCGAGAGAACTCAACTGTGCACACACATCTGTATTTTTAGAGACAGTAAAACGATACAGCTGACTGTAGTAGTTGTTGGACACGTTGAATGAAATGCAAACATCCGCAGGGAAGTAGAGGAAGGAGAGATTTCTAGCACGGCCACTTAATGTGCGAACTTGGGAAAGTTACTGCGCTTCTGACTCCGTATTTCATCTGCCAAATATGCCAATTTCTGCCCAATTACCTTGCAAGATTTTGGTAAGGCTCTTACAGGATAAAATCCAGGGAGACTAAGCCCTTTGTTGGGGACTGGGCAGCTGGTGAGGAGCAGAGTGTGGAACCACTAGTATGTGCACCAGCTTCAGTGCTGTGCACACTAATGCACAGGGAGATGGTTGTTGGGTTTCATTCTATGGTCAGAAGGGAAAGCCAGGTGACTTGGGCCTTCCCACAGGGTAGAACCCAGGCAAAGTCTCATTTTCAGTGGGCGGAGGGAGATTCAACCAGAAGAGAGAGTGAAGGAAAGAGCCAGGAGGGGACGGGAGAAGGCCAGGCCCCATGGTACCACTTTGGCTCCTCTTAAGCTGGGAGCTGCTAAGAGACATACATGGTCTCCATGTTGAGGCCCCTGCTTGGCCACATGGAATGGCTTTGGACATGTTCTTCTGACCCATGATTTGAGAGATCAAGTTTTACCACCCTGTCTCCCAGGGGTTAGCACTGGCCTTCTGGCAGTTTACCTCCCCTGTGTCTGGTTATCATCCATCCGTGTAGCGGCCAACTGAGCAGTCAGGTCCTCTGATGAGGTGTCTTGCTGAAATTGTGGAACAGAGCAATGGACAGAGTCTCTCAGCATCCAGCATATGGCTGGGCAGAGGCAGTGGGTCTGCCTAGAACTTGGGCAGAGGAGGTTGTATATGAAGGAGGTGGGCATGGGGCACATGGGCCTCACAGTCATCCCCCTGGGGCATTAGCTAGAACAGGGCAGTGGCCGAGGGCCTGGAGATGCAGGGGTCTGCAGGAGTGGACGCTGCTGCATAAGGCTGACATTTCACCCATCTAAGGGGTGGCATTGCCTTTCTGAGTGTTTGATGCTGCCTGATAAGATTTAAACCAGTGAGTAAAGACCTTGTATTTGTAGCGGCCTGGAGAGTTCTGTTTCCTGAGGTCTCAAGAGCCTGAGCAGTGCTTGTGCTTTCTCACCTAACTTTAGGTGGGAAATGTCTTCAGGGTCTTTCAAGGAATCGAAAAAGAGCTGTAAGGTCAAATTAGGTCTGTGCCTGGGCCATATGTATAATCAAATTCATGTGATGTATGAGAACCTTGGCCCCAGACATCATTTATTAAACATCTTTATTGGCCAACCTCTTGGTACATTAAGTCAAGGCAAAGTTTATCCAGAGCAGGTGTGATTGGCCAGTATATGACCTTCTCTTGGTTATAGATGCAATATCTTATTCCTGAAGCACTGTGCTAGGCCCTCGACATGGGGAGGGACACATAGGAAGCCTGCTTTGTTTCTGTGTTTTATATCCAATGAGCACCAGCACAAGTGGTGATCAGGTTAGTGGCCACTTCCAGCAGTCCTTGGGGGCTAGATTAGGGATGTCTGATTGGACAAAAGAAGATGGGCCCTCAGGAAGAGGGGTGTAGATTGTTCCTTAGCAGATAGGGGGCAGCGGAGTAGGGCTTTGTACCAGGAAGACTGAGGCACATGACCATCTTCTATGTCTGGCTTTTGCTTTGGGCTTTTGGACTCTGGATTCTATTATTTCTGCTTTTTCATTCTTGTTTCCAGGCAGACAAGACAGATCTTTGTTGTGGGGACAGTTTGGCTGCTGGTGTTCAGAAAACATTGGCTGAGTTCTGCCATTACCCTAGACCTGCCCTGTATCCTTCGTCACATCACCCGAACACTCCACGTCTCCCTCACAGAATAAAGCTGCAGGGATGAGTGTAGAGGGCACTGTTTATTAAGATATTATTATTGTTTTTGTCATTGAAATTATTCTCTTATGGACAACTGAGATAATATCTTTTCCTGCCTCAATCTCCCGCATGACAGCCTTAGTCCTTTGTAGATGCTAAACACATACATGTTGGCTGGCTTAAGGAGCAGGTACTCTTCCTTCTGTTTCCTGGACCAGGAGGAATACAGTCTGGCCTCTTGGCATCACTGTGAGGTACCAGAGGGCTTCTGGGTCCTTTGTCTTTACACTTTTCAGAGGGGAGCATCTCAGTTTGGTGTGATCTCCCTCAAAGTTTCTGAGAGTATTTTGTTCTAATCTTGGAGAGTTACCTGACTTGCATGAATCATAGATAAGTAAGTGCTCACCAAAGATGCTGAGACACAACTCAGAGTTTCAAGCTTGATAGAATAAGGCGATGCTTGATGCTTGATGACTGAGACGCTTGGTTCCATGCTTGATCTCTTTGCTCATTTGGTTTAAATGATAAAATTCACACCCTCCGGGTGCTCCAAGAAGGCTGCGTGGGGACGGGCTTGCTGGGTGTGTCAGTGCTGACGAGGCTCTCGGCTCTGGTGGATTGTGGATTGCTGCTCTCTAGTTGCTCTGTGTATTATTAGTATTTCCATAACCTTCTGTAAACTCTGAAGACAGGAGCAATGGCTGCTCTGAGGATAGAGGAAAATAGCTAACACCAAGCGGAACACATGCTGATTGATAGAGGAAAATAGCTAACACCAAGCGGAACACATGCTGATTGAAAGAGACACACGTGGTGGCCAGTGGCAGACATGCTCATTGGAAGAAGAAAGTGGGAAGACAGGGAGAAAGTGCTTAGGGCTCCTACAGAGCACACACAGTATTCAAAAGCTGCAACACGGCATGCTTACACCAGGTTCAGTTTCTTTTTGTTTAAAACAAGAAATCCTTAGGATGGGATATATGGCTGTTTAAAGGAGTTGCTCAAAAAGGCAGAAGTGCAGGGACTATTTTCCCCACTGCTTACATGTTTGTAATATGAAAATGCTTCCTAACTATAGTTAACAGTACTGAAATGTACACTTGAGTTTTGCAGAGAGGAGACCCTGAGTGTTCTCAACACGCGCGCGCGCACACACACACACACACACACAATCATTGTGTGAAAAGATGAATGTGTTAATGTGTTAGCATTGCTATAATTATAAGTTCACTATGCGTATGCATATTAGACACCATTCTGTACACCTTACAGATACACAAATTTGATAAAAATCGTAAAAATCTAGAAAAATAGTACATAGTATGATTGCAGATAATTTAAGTAGCTATGTTAGTCCGAATAGTCATAGCTATAATCTAAAAGGCAGGACCATGCAACTTAGTGGAAGGAAGATGTTTTTTATGAAGATTTTTTCTTTATTGAGAAACTTAAGACTTGGGTACATCAAATAAAATCAATTTTTTGGAGGGGAAAAAATAAAAACCCACAATACAAAAAAAAAGTCAACACTATCTGGGTCATACCAGAACTCAGGGAATATATTCTTTTAACTAAAAAATTCTAGGCACTTCATAATTGACCTTTTGACACAAAATGACCTATTAAATTTGCAACTTGTGGTTCTTGATGTTGAGGTCCATAGGGCAAGCTAGGAATTCTTCAAACTTTAAGCTGAATCCCATAAGGGGTTATTTGGTACTTGGATTGGTTTTCTCTTGTCTACGAGGTAGCAGCAGCAGCAACAGCGCCCACCTTCTGAGCAGCTTCTTTCTTGGCATGATGAGCTTGAAGAATTAATTTGCTCATGGTTCCCTTGGAGATAGATATTGGGGTTCAGTCCATGTGAGGTCACGGAGCTCAGGGCCTGGTGGCAGGAAGCAGACAGAGGAAGAACACTGGCTTTGCTCTCATATTGTGGAGGCCAGACAGGAGAGGGTGGTCAAGAGGAGGAGGAATCATACATAATCTCTAAGGCGCACCTCCAGGCGCCCACTTTTTTTAGTCACACACTACCAGCCTGGGCCACAGCCCAGGTGAATGCAGCACAATGGATTTGTTCACTGCTGGGATTCAACCCTCATGACTCAACTGTGTCAGCTCCAAATACCAAGTTATGAGCACGTCAGGGGCCATTTTATAACTCTAACACTAGCAAAACAGATCACTTAGATTTTGTATAACTAAAAACATGGTTATTAATTCATAATCCCACACAAGTATATTTGCAGTATAAATTTCTAGAATGGAATTTCCTGGTAAAATAAATGTTCATTTGTAAGTGTGATAAAGTATTTCTTTCCATGAAGACCATACCAACTTACTCTATCAACTACAACTTTATCCACAGCTCTAAAAACACACCATTACCTTGAATCTTCTTATTTTTGCAATTTAATGAAAGGATTTGTCCTTTTTAAAAAGTATTAAGCTTGACATGCTCCTTAGGACACAGTATGCATGCAGTTGTCATTCGCATAGAGGTGGTAGTTAAAGCCACAGAACTAGATGGGGTGGGTCACCCAGGACACGGTGCTGTTAGAGAGGCCGGCACACAGAGCTGCACTGGCTTCTCTCGCAGACGCAGAGGGCCGGTCCTTTGTCTCCTTTGGCCATGCTCCTGCTTCATTGGCATAGTGTTTGTGCATGTGCCAAAAACACATTGCATATTTACCGTAACTTTATCATATATCTTGATTTCTGTTTGTATGTTCAGAAGAAAAATCTAACAAAAAGAGAGAATTTGGTAGTGGAGAAAAAGGAATCACGTAGGACTCACTTTTAAGAGTAGAGGAGCGAGAATGAGATCATTGCCTCTGCCTGCGTGAGGACTGACCCTGACCAGGGCTGAACAGAGGAGAAAGAATAGTGGGTTGGGATTTCTGTTATTCTGCATTTATCTATTTGGATAGAGTGCACTGAATTTAAAAGTTAATTCAAGAGAAATGGATGTAACTGCTTATCTGTGGATTAGCTATATCTCCAGTCTTCTCCTATTGCTTTGCCTAGGACTGCCAATTCCTTTTACTTGACTACAAGAGACAGTTGGCGAAGAGTTGCCAAGTAGATTTCAGGTTAAGAAAATTACTTCTAGTCTTACTAAGAAAAGATTTAAATCTTAAGTTAATGTTTGTTTTACCAAGTTAAAATAATGCTTCTCTGTCTTAAAAGACAGTTCTTTTTATGCAATAAAATATTTTTCTGTTTTCATATACCAGAAAACACAAATAAAGGTAGATTCAATTATTCTAAAATGCAGTAGAAAGTGTTTTCTCCTGCCCACTTAATTTTTTTAAATTTATAAGTTATTCATAAATCATACTTTGATTAAAGAAAAATTATATAACTATAGAGTCATAGAAATATATTTAGAAAAGAGTAAA
The DNA here is from genome assembly GCF_963383645.1 of Muscardinus avellanarius. NCBI lineage: Eukaryota > Metazoa > Chordata > Mammalia > Rodentia > Gliridae > Muscardinus > Muscardinus avellanarius. Next base: position 110,398,891 of record NC_137795.1, read on the forward strand.
ATCTTCAAAAATGACTCATACGTACATATTCCATACATAGCAACTGTTAGTAGTTTAATGTTCATCCTTTCAGATCTTTTGAAATATATTCATTTAAGCATTTCATTACCAATGAATTTGTAGTTGTTTTTAAACTCTCTAGCAATGCTGCTATTGAGAATATATCCAAAGGGAATGAATCAGCATATCAAAGAAATATGTGCTGGCTTTTGGACTAAGATGTACATATATCATTTTGTGAAGGAAGTGTCTATTGATTCTGCTTTATGAAATGTATTACCAAGAATGGATGTTGTTTTTTGATTTTTGTATTTGCCTTTCCTATATCTATAAAAATCATACCTTGCTGGGCGTGGTGGCACACACTTGTAATCCCCGCGCTTGGGAGGTGGCGACAGGAGAATCACTCAGGTTCGAAGCCAGCCTCGCTGGTTTAAGAGACCCTGTTTCCAAATAAAAAAATATAAAAAATAGGTGTCTGGGAGTGTAACCCTGAGGTAGAAGGGTTTCCAGGAACCCCAGTACCATCAAAATAAATAAATAAATAAAAAAACATACCTTTCCTGTTTCTATTAAAATCATCCTATGATATTTTTTCTTAAATAATTTAAAGAGATGACTTATACTTATGGACTCTTATTGTAGAGATAGCCTGAATTGCTGGAATATATCCTACATAATCATGACTCATTGATTTTAGAAATGTTATTGGTATTTTGGTCATTTTTTAGTTTAAGATTTTTATTTTTTAAATAATTTTTTAAATTAGTGCACTATATTCGTACATCATAATGGGATAAAAAATACTTTTGTAGACATACATGCACATATCGCCCAGTTAGCCCCTACCCAATCCCACTCCGTTCCCTCCCCATCCCTCCTTCCCATGCTTGGCTTAGTGGTTGACATCTAGTATTTGTAGCAATTTATCCAAAATTAACAAAGATAATCTCACATAACAGTTTCATTTGTCTGATACCAAGCTTTTGATGACTTAAAGATAACATTTCAATATTTCTTTTTGCTTTCTTTCTTACCAGAGAATATTTTTTCTCTTCTTTTTTTAGGTGAAACTATCATACATTTATTTATTTATTTAAAAAAAAAATCTATCCTAATATGGAGTATGGACTCTAGATACCCAAAACGATCTCAAAAAAGAACAATGCTAGAAGATGTATATTTTCTGATTTCAAACCATATAAAGCTACAATAATTGAAACAGTAGAACTGTTATAAAGGCAGATATATATTATATATATATATATATATATATATATATATATATATATATAATATATATCCATCCATCCATTGGAGTTAAATAAAAGCCTAGAGATAAAATTCTTCCATATATTGTCAAGTTATTTTTTACAAGGTTTCCATGAACATTTGGTGAAGGAAATAATAATCTTTTAACTAAATATTGTTGAAAAATAATAATTACATGAAAAAGAATAAAATTGGACCCTTACCTAATCCCATATACAAATATTAACTCAAAATAGATAAAAGACCTAAATATAAATCTTAAGACTATAAACTTTTAGAAGAAAATCTGGGTCATTAAACCTCACAACATTGAAATTGGCAGTGATTTCTTGGATATGATTTCAATGGCACAGGCAACAGAAGGGTAAACAAACTTCCTAAAGAATAAAAAAAATTGTATATCCAAAGACAATGTAAACAGAGTTAAAAGTTACTGATAGAATGGGATAAAATATTTCCAAATGCTATATCTGAAGGTATATTAATATTCCAACTAGAAATCCTAAAAATTAGCAACAATAAGAGCAAATAATACAATTTAGAGATAGGTAAAAAACTAACATAAATAATGAATCTCCACAGATATCCAATCTTAGTTGTCTGTTGGATGGTAAATCTTATTTCTCTGGTTCTGGTGTGTGTTACCTATTTCTTCTTTGTAGTTAATCTCTTTGAGTATTTTCTCTAGTGCTGGTTTTGAAGACATAAATTCCTTCAGTTCCTGTTTGTCATGGAAGCTTCTATTTCCCCATCTAATTTGATAGAAAGTTTTGCTGGGTAGGAAATTTTTGGCTGGAAGTTGTTTTCTTTCAGAGTTTGGAATATGTTACTCCAAGCCCTTCTGGCTCTCATGACTTGATTTGGGAAGCCTGGAGTGATTCTAATTGGTTTGCCTCTGAATGTCACTTGGCCCTTTGTTTTTGTTGCCTTTAAGATTCTCTGCCTGGCTTCCAAAGTGGTCATTTTGACTATTATGTGGCATGGGGATCCTCTTCTCCGATCCTGTCTAAAGGGAGTTCTATAAGTTTCCTGGACCTGTGTATTGACCTCTTGCTCTATGTTTGGAAAATTTTCTGCTATTACTTCCTTGAAGAGACTGTTGATCCCTTTGATTTCACCTTCTTTTCCCTCCTCTATTCCAATTATTCTTAGGTTAGCTCTCTTAAAATAGGCCCATATTCCATCAATGTCAGATTCCTGATGTCAGATTTTTTTTCTAAATTAGAAACTATGAGTTCATTTTTGGATTGCTCATCTTCTAAGAGAGAGATTCTATTCTCCATGTGGTCTAATTGGTTGTTTATACTTTGAATTGAGGCCTTTACTTCATTAATTGCATCCTTTATCTCTTTTTGGCTCTCTCTGAATTCTTTTCGAAACACCTCTATTATTTCTACAGTTATTTTCCTGATTTGATCTTCTAGAAATCTCTGATTTTCTGTTTTATCGGGTTCTGATGTTGTGGGGTTGTGGGCATTCATTGCTCCATTGTTATTCCTCTTTCCCATGATTTCAGAAGTTTGTGCCTTCTCTAGGTTCTTCCCTTGGGTCACTACGACTTAACTTAAGGTGCTCTGGATCTTGAGTCTGTGGTATCTCAGTCCCCACTACTCCTTTACTGGGTTGTATCACAGAGTCTCAGACCCAGGGAGTCAATAGACGCTGCTTTAGACTATGGGGGTGCCAGGTTGGGCGTTCTCCTATAGTGTGATATCTCTGCCACTGCCACTCCTCCACTGGGTCACGTCCCTGGGAGTCAGTACTGGGATTTCTTCTCTAGGGCCACAATTTGACTAACTGTTGTTGAGTGTGCTGATGGAGCTGTAGTGGACTTGGTGAATTCTCTGCTGCCACCGCCAGTGGCAATATGGCGCTGCTGCCATGCCCTCGGTTGTGAGGCTGGCATATTTCTTCTCTGGTTTTGAGCTCCGCTCTGAGTCCCTGCAGGGTGTGCTGAGCCCAGCCCCTCGGAGCTTTAGATGCTCCCTGCGCCAAAAAATCTGTTGAATTCCACCCGGCTGTTACGTAGCCGCTCTCCTCGTTTCGCTGTCCACTGCTCCTCTCTGGAGCCTGGTGGCCTGTTGAGTGCTTTTGGTCTGGTGCCATCCAGTAAATTTGCCGCTGCTTCTGGCAGTAAGGCGCTGCTGCTGTGTCCTCAGCTGTGAGGCCGGCGTATCTCCTCTGTGGCTCTGAGCTCTGTTCTGAGTTCCCCTCCTCTCTGGGGCCTGGTGCTGCAAGGGAAGATGGCGCGCCGCGCCGCTCCACGCCACGGCTCTGGCTGCAGCACTGCAGTCTGTTTTCTTTCTGGTGTCTCATTTTTCCAGCCTTCTTTTTCTCTGTCCCTTGTAATTACATTTTTTGTTTCTCTGCTGATGGTGTTTTCTGGCTATGAAAGGCGCTGATTTTGTGGTAATAGAGATTGGTTCTGAGTGGGGCTTGTAAGCCCTGCTTTTCCTAGTTTAAGATTTTTATAACAGTTGTGATAGGTGGGACTTGGTCTAAAGAATTTTGTTTTGGTTCAATCTTTATTAGAACTAACTACCAAAGGTGCATGAAATTCTTAAGGAATTTGTGAAGTTTTGTGATCTTTTCTGTGATAGCTTGTGAGCCTGGTATTCCTGAGTGGGTAACTAAGTAATTTTTTTATTTCTTTTTCAGAAATTTATATTATCTTTCTATTTTACTGGAGTCAATTTGGAAAGTAAAATGTCAGTTAGGAAATTTGGGTCATTTTTGTTTTTTAACTGATAGAGAGTATGATGGAAAACTGGTACCCTTCTGCTGAGCCACCATGAACCATCTTCTTACCCAGAGGAAAGCAGAGATGTTCTCCACCAACTTCTGGTTTGTGAATGGGCATTTGTGGAGATAGACTGATGTGCAACCACAAAACCTTCCAACATGAAGGGGATGTTATCTGAGGTTGAACACGCACAGTAGTATGTCAACTGGTAGCAACCTGTCATGAGAGATCTGGCATATAAGAGATGCTCTGTGAAGGTCTAGAAGATGCAAATAAGCACGTGAGCAGTAGCTCTGGCTTCCTCTACTCCAGCTCCTATTATGGTCCATTACACGTTTCACTTGTCCATCTTCTTAGAGATGGATGATCTCTGATTAAGACACACACACACAGGTGAGGAGAGGGCTGCTTGCCACTCTGACTTTATTCAGAGCATATAACTATGTATGCAATTAGAGGTCTCACAGTGAAGTCTTATACATAAACATAGAAGTAACTGCATCTAAGAAAGCTTGAAGAATAACTAGATAAGTTTTTATATGGTAATCTGTAAGGACACCTGCTGTTTTCCAGCTGGGCAGAACTTCACTCTAAATCATTGGGCAAGGCTCCAAGCTTTATGGGGACCCGTCTTTGGGCTTTTTCCAGCTGTGTTCAAGGCCATCGCCTGTTCTTAGAGTTTAGCAATTATTATTATCAGAAAACACATTATGGGTCTGGGCCTCTTCAGCTCCTGTTGCAAAGTGCTCCATCCTTGCCTGGTTGATTGAGGAAGATAAATTAGGCCTGAGTTACACAGGAGTCTGCAGCTCCCAAAGTGGACAGCTGCAGAAGTAGATCTCACCAAAGGACAAGGGTAAAGGAAAACCCTCCTAGTGGGGGGATTTGAATGGTCCATCAGATTGTCCTCTGTGTCTAGACTGAGGGATGGCTTTAAGTACAGATCTACAGTGTTTTGATTGATGATCAGGGACATGGACTGGCAAGACTGGAAGACTGGTGGTAGGGAGGTTTAGGAGAGGTATTCAGTTGACCTCTTAGAATGGGTGTTCTGTGCCTCATGCCATGCTCTCTAGAGGACTTTTGCTCTGGGTGGAGCAATCAGGTGGGAACCTGGCACAGTCTATGCTTGTCTTTTAGGCTTCTCCTCTTCTGACCTGGTTCTTCTCAGAGCACCACGAATATAAAGCAGCCATTGTATGAGAGATGGACACTATGCATGGACTCAACGGCATTGACTGATAATACCATAAAGCTCATGATGAAAAAGTGCATCACTGAGTGGCTTATTATAAGTCCACAAATTATGTATCTACTGCCATGACTTACTTCAAGGTGATTTCATCAGTTTTCCAAAGCTCTGAGCCTATTAGCAGTCAGTTGTCATTGCCGTCTCTCATGATTTACTGTAACCAGGAATCTATTTTTCTATTGCTTTGAGTTGCCTCTTTTGTACATATTATATAAATGAAATCATACAATATGTGACTTTCTGCTTGTTATTTTCATTAATGATGTTTTCAAGACTCATCCATGTTTAAGCATGTATTGGTATGCTAGTCCTTATATCGTTTGTGGTCATTGTTCAATTCTGAAAAATGTTCCACATGGACTTGGGAAGAACATGTATTCTGTTGTTGGGTGGAAGGTTCTGCAGGTAGCTATTAGTACTCATTAGTTGATAGTGTTTTTCAGGTCCTCTTTTTCTTACTGGTCTTTTCCCTAGCTTTTCTATTCAGTATTATAAGTGGGGTATAGAAGTCCACACTTACTGTTGAAATATCTATTTCTTCTTTATAATTATGTCAAGTTTTACTTAATGTGTTTTGAAGGTTTGTTTTTAGGTGCATATATTTTTAATCTTTACATATTCTAGGAGAATAGACTCATTATTATAAAATATTCTTATTTTTCTCTAGTAACAATTTTGGTCTTTGTATCTATTTAATCTGACATTACTATAGTCATTTCAATTCTCTTTTGATTACTGATGCATAGTATATATTTTTATACTTTCAACCTAATTTTTGTCTTTGGAAGCTCAGATCTCATGTGTTTCTTGTAAACAGCATATAGTTGTATAATGTATTAATCATTCTACCAATCTAATCACTGACATTTGATATTTTGATCAACTTATGTTTAATGAGATTCCTGATAAAGTAGGATTAACACCTGCCATTTTGACATGTGTTTTTCAAGTGACACAATCATTCCATTATTGCTTTCTTTTCTGTTAAATATTGATTTCTAGCATAGAGTTTTAATGATATTATCATTTTCTTTATCATATTTTTAGGAAACTTTAGTTATTTTGCTGGGGATTACAATTAATATTTTAGTTTAAATCAACACTCTAACTCAGATTCGTCTGATTTATCTTCAGTAGCGCATTAGAACATTGCTGCAGGAGTGCTAAGGTACCAGATCGACACAGGAAGTGGAAGCCTGAGCATACACAGTCCTTTAGAGGCCGCACGCAAATAAGTCACAGAGATCCTTGTGTTACTGAGTCGCTATAACCTCACTGACAGAGGGCAACGTTTGGAGACATTAAACATCCTTCCAGGGGTTGGTTTTAATGAAAGCAAAAGAATTTAAGGCTTTATTATTTAGAAAGCACTCATATTACAAAAGGTCTTGAGTTGATGTCACCATCCTTAATGAAAAATCTCTACCCGCAGGGATTTCTGAATCTTTCATGACCACTGCAATTAAAAGCAGACATATGCCACAGACGTTTTGAGGCGAGGATGACCAGTGAATGATAAAATGGTTGGTGACTCAAGATTCACAGTCCAGAACTTGACAGCTGATCTGAATGTGTGACGGAGTCAATGCATGGCCAGATCACTTACATTCCTAAGGCGAACTCAGTGGCCAAGAAAAAAATGAAAGATAAACAGTGTACATGGAGGAGGGAGTCACATGCACATCCTGCAAAAGCTGCCAAGCTCTACTCCTAAACACACACACACACACACACACACACACACACACACCCCCCAAGCCTGAGAGCATCCTCTAGCAGTTGACATAGGGAGGTTGGAAGAGGATGGTACTGAATCTTGGGACATCTGGAAATACTGGAGAGTATTATTGTTTGGGGCAAATGTTCAGGGCAAACTTGATATTAGAGGGAGCTGGAGATAGCAAACATGTTGACTATACACAACAGACAAATCCAGTGAGACCTGCCCTTCCCCAGACGCCTTAGCATCCCATCGGGAAGCCCCAGCACGCATCACTATTTGTCAGTATTTGTCTGACTCAGTTCAAATACTCTACTTGCCTGGCCCTCAAAGAAGACAAGAGCTTTGTGCTACAGCAAAGAAGATAAAGCCAGGAGGCCAGATGGCATGGACGTTGTTTTGTTCACAGTACTAATTGAAGCATATTTCCCTTAGCAGAGATTCAAGGAATGTAGGAAGAATTATTGAAATTGTATACAACCCTCCTAACCTAAACCTAGTCATTCACAGAACTCAGAGACCAGATCAGTTCTCTCCAAACTTTGTGAGGAAGTAGGGGCATGATTGCTAAAACGTTCAGGGCTCTTTTTTTGAAACAACACATTCTAAAATTGACTGTAGTGTCAATTAGGCATATTTGTGGATATTATAAAAACCATTGAGTTATACAACTCAAACTGGGTGAATTGAAAGCCAGGTGTGGCGGCACACACTTGTAATCCCAGTATTTGGGAGGCTGAGACAGGAGGATCGCAGGTTTGAGGCCAGTCTCAGCTATTTAGTGGCCCTCCAAACTCAGTGAGACCCTGTTTCAAAATAAAGAATTAAAAAATAGGGCTAGAGGTGTAGCTCAAAGGTAGAAATCCCATGGTTTCAATCTCCAGTGCCAAAAATTTTTCTTCAAAAATGGGTGAATTGAGCTGGGTGTGGTGGCACACACTTGTAATCCCAGCATTCGGGAGGCTGAGACCAGAGGATCATGGTTTCATCTACTTAGGCCCTCTGCAACTCAGTGAGACCCTGTTTCAAAAATAAAAAGACTAAAAAATAGGGCTGGGGGTGTAGCTTGGAGGTAGAATGCCCCTGAGTTCCATCCCCAGTACCGCAAAAAACACCAACAACTGAATATACAAAAATGTTAAATCTGTTGGTAGACACACAATATATAAAGATATAACATAAGAAAATAACATAAAAGGGGGTTGTAAGTGATCTGGCCATGCGTTGACCATCGTTTAGATCAGCTGTGGAGTCCTGGACAGTAAATCTTGAGATGCCCATCATTCCATTATTCACTGATCATCCCTCGCCACAATGTCTGTGGCATACGTCTGCTTTTAATTGCAGTGGTCATGAAAGATTCAGGAATCCCTGCGGGTAGAGATTTTTCATTAAGGATGGTGACATCAACCCAAGACCTTTTGTAATATGAGTGCTTTCTAAATAATAAAGCCTTAAATTCTTTTGCTTTCATTAAAACCAACCCCTGGAAGGATGTTTAATGTCTCCAAACGTTGCCCTCTCTCAGTGAGGTTATAGCGACCCAGTAACTCTGAGGATCTCTGTGACTTATTTGCGTGCGGCCTCTAAAGGACTGTGTACGCTCAGGCTTCCACTTGCTGTGTCGATGTGATAACTTGTCACTCTCACCTCAGACAGAACTACTCCAAAATAAAGGAACTTAAAGATGGTCTCACGGTCCAGTTACTGCCAGAGCGAGACACTCACCCCATCTTGCTGATTTTCAACTAAATGAGCCCTGGAGAATTAGAGATGGTTTTTGTTATTGTTCACAGAGTAGCCAGCGCGTCAATGGGCCCATGGGAGGCAGTACACTAGGAATATCGTACAGCTTACTCAGTCAGTGAGCTTTTTGGCACTGTAAGAAATATCTGCGGAAAACAACTTAGAGGAGGAAAGATTTATTTTGGCTGATGGTTTTAGAGGTTTCAGTTCATAGTCCACTGGCTCTGTTGCTTTGGACTTGAGGTGGGGCAGAACATCATGGTGGGAGGGGGTGGTGGATGGAGGCTACTCAGCTCATGGCAGCCTGGGAGGAGAGAGAGGGAGAGGAGGAGGGAGAGAGAGGGAAAGGGAGAGAGGGAGGGAGGGAGGGAGAGGGAAAGGGAGAGAGGGAGGGAGGGAGAGGAAAAGGGAGAGAGGGAGGGAGAGAGAGTGAGAGAGAGAAGAGGAGAGGAGAGGAGAGATTCCTTAAAGGCACACCCCCAGTTACCTCTTCCTTCACTCTGAACGTTGGTGCACTGGGGCCAAGCCTTCAGTACTCAAGTCCTTGGGGAGAATCCAGATCCAAACTGTCACCAGTTAAAGAATATTCAACAGCCCCCCTTTGGAACAGCACAGACATATGGAAGACCAATTGTTTTAGTTCAGGTTTCTGAGCCTTTATTTATACTATTCTTGCCTAGAATGCTCTTGCTTCTTTCTTATTCAAAACATTCCAAGGTCTGACACAAATTTTACCTCTTCCACTGAACCCTGTCTGATCACGACTCTCTCTAATAAGCTGTTGTCCTGAGTGTATTCACTGCACTTTTCTTCTTTGCCATCCACTCGAGCACTTAAGACCGAATGCCTTACAACACCACATTGCTGGAAGGAGCTGGAGGGCAGAACGGCTTCCACATTCCTTGAGGACTTAGCGAAGGAGTTGCAGAGTAAGTCCTCACTTGCGATTGTGTAAAACTTAATTTTGCCGTTCCATGCCAAAATATAAGCTCACTCACATTACTTCTTTTGAACCAATTCCCCAACATGTATTTATAATATTGTCTCATTAAACATCTGGGGCAGGAGCTGATATAATGACTGCGAAAAGCAGTTTTGCAGGTTTAGAAGCAGGGGCTTTGTCGTCCCAGATGTATTTGCCTGCCCCCTTTATCTATGGTCTTCATTTTAATTCGTTTTTAATTGCCTACTTAACACACCTAGCAATTAAGGTGAAATGGCTCTTTGACAAATGTGAGCACTTTTAAATTAGTGCTAATTGCTTTTGTTAATTAAAAGTAATGCTTTATTTTGTGTTATTGGTATTCTCTTATATAAAACTGGATTAACGACTTCCAATCAATCCTGCTACAAAGACTTTCCTCTGTAAGAGTGGGGACTTTGGGCACACTGCACCTGCAGAACAGAAGCGGGGGCTGCGACTTCAGAATCAGTAAGAGAAGCAGTCGGTGAATCACTGCATGGATTAGTCTGTGGCCAGCTCAGCCCACTCCCACTAAATTGGAAGTTTACCAAAAGCACTTGCTGAGAGGTGGCCGGGGCTGCTGCGTCCACCAGGTTCCAGCAAGAAAGAGGAGACACACTCAAATTAGGACAACTTGAGGGTGATTTAATAATGGGACTATTTATAAACTTCTGGGTAGGGAAAAGGAGGGTCAAAATAGAAAGGGCTGTTAACACCTTTAGGTCAGAGGATGGGGGGGTTTCTGGACTCAGAAATCTGAGACAAAATAGTTCCCTTTAGAGAGAGCTGCTGCTTTAGTCCACGTTTATGTGTTTATCTTTTCTGTTACTGTGACCAAAATACCTAAAATGAACAACTTAGAGAGGAGAGGTTTATCTGAGCTCACGGTTTCAGAGGTCCAGTCCACGATGGACAAGCATGATGGAGGAAAGCCGCTCATGGGAGCGAAGCAGAGAGAAGGAGGAAGGAACCCAGGGCAGGCACATCAAGGCCACGCCCCGCGACGTACTTCCTCCAGCCACATCCCACCTACTTGCGCTTGCGCCCTGTGAAGCCCATTCCAATGATAACCCTCAATGGATTTACCCACTGATGAGAGGCAGTTATTTCATCTCTGCGCATTTTGTGCATCACCAATACACGAGCGTTTCCTGGGGACATTCTTATCCAAACCCTAACAGCTACTATAGCTGTTCCATGGTGCAGGGTTTTAGAAAGTCAGTGGCCACTGAGCAGAGAATATAGCAAACAGCATTTCTGGAAAGGAAGTCGTAGAAAGGAAATCTCACCCTGCAGACTCTCCTGGCCACTCTTCTTTTGCTCTGCACCCCGGGGAACTACATTTTCCAGGACTCCCCAAAGTCTTGTTCCATCCTGGCCAGGCCACTGGGAGATGCTGGTGGGAGGCTGGAGGGTGAGGAGGTGTGGCAGGCTAGTCCCCCTCACTCTGACTCTGGCTCTCCCTCCTCATTTCCTGGTCTTCAAGGACAGTGCTCCCACACCTATTCTACCACCGAGAGGCAGCACCTTGGGTGGTACCTAGGAGACAGACTTACTGAAAATCTAATGTTTTTTATTAAATGTCTTCCATCTCAAGTATTTGGGATGGTTTTAACCAGTCCTCAAATCTTGGATATTGAGATTGTTTCTAGCTGTTTTTCATTAGAAGCATCAAGCCACGACCATCCTTCTTACTTTATCTTTGTGCATGTCCATGATTATTATTTTTTAAAGCCAAATTCCTGGAGGCAGAGGGACCATTCATTGGCTCAAAAAAAAACTCTGTTCTTTTTTTTTTTTTTTTTTTTTGGTGGTACTGGGGTTCCTGGAAGCCCTTCTACCTCCGGGCTACACTCCCAGACATATTTTTATACTTTTTTATTTGGAAACAGGGTCTCCTAAGCCAGCACGTGTGGCTGGCTTCGAACCTGCGTGATCCTCCTGTCTCTGCCTCCCAAGTGTGGCGATTACAAGCGTGTGCCACCACGCCCGACGCTCTTGTTCATTTATTGCTAAACATTTTTTTCAGAAATTTTTTATATTTCCATTGCCTACTTCTTCTCAGTTACTAATCTAAGCCCTCAGGCCCACTGAGCCCCAGTGACTTGGATTGCAGCAGTGTAAATAAGGCAGTATCTTGTTGCAGACGATGTACCGGTGTGTGCATGGTCCCCTCAGCACCAGGCTGTGGGCATCCTGTACAACAGTTCCTGGAAGTTCTGCTGATACAGACACCTGGAATGTAATGGGACAAGCGCTGCTCACCAGGAGAGAGCCACTGAAGGATAAAGAATGGAATAGATGGAAATGGAGCGACTGGGTTGGCCTCATGCCCTGTGTGTACAGTTTTCCTCTGCTGTCTCTGACATCCAAGTCTTTGCAGTGTTTCTCTGGTTCTCATCTCTCCTCTTCTGTGAAGCCTTCCTTGACTTTATCTTGGTACTTGCTCAAATAAAATTCTGTACATGTGCCATGTTTCACAGTCTCACTGTCCAGTCGACTTCTCAGTGGATGCCTCCCTGTCCCCATGATGCAGGGCTTGCGATATGCTGCCTTGATGGCTCATTTGAGTAAGCTGCTCTTCTACTAAAATTCTGGTGACCCTTTTCCCCTCAGCAAACCAATATTCCACATTTTTCCCACAAGGCTCAGGGTATTCTTAAAGTGTATTAACTAATATTAACAAAAACATTTTAAGGGATACTTGATATAAAAAGGCAAAGCTCATATTTAGCATATACAGTTTGATCGGCTTGTGCAGCGTATACATGTGTGAAAGCAGTAGCACAGTAGACAGCACACAGACGCATCACTTCTGGCTGTCTCCTCCTGCCCCCCTTGGAGGAAGGAGCACCCTCAAGGTCAACTTTCTCAATAGGTTATAAAGGGCACACATGACAGTCTTGGTGACCCTAGGTTCCATGCACCAGCTGTCTAGAGTTTGTCATCTGCCATGCCTGGAACTACACACCTGGTAAACAGAAAGCCCCCTTTACCTCCCCCCCAAAGTCCATGCAATCATCATTTCTTCACATACGACTGACTTTTAGATTCTTCTTGGAGGTGGAACCACTCAGAGCCTATTCCTCTGTGCCACTTAGTGCAATGTCTTCAGTGTTCAGCAGCACTGCTGCAAGTGGCAGAAAGAGTCCTTTCTTTTTTCAAGGTTGAATACTATTCTCTTTTACCCAGATGCCACATTTTCTTTATCCAGTCATCCATCAAAGGACATTGAAGTTGCTTCCACCCCTCAGCTATCGCGAATAGTGCCATAGTGTGTGCAGCGCTGCAGGAATCTCAACCCGATTTTAGCTTTTTTGGTTAAATACTCAGAAGTGAAATTGCTAGACAAAATAATAGGTGCATTTTTTTAGTTTTTGAGGCCCAGTATATTAAACATATTTTATGCTTTCATAGTGCATTGTAACATACAATATTACATATGTTACAATATTATACAATACAATATTATACATGTAGCGCAGTTCAGTGTGACCTTGATGTACTGCTCTCTCTATCCCATCCTCTCTTCCCTCCCTGAACATGCACCTTTATTAAACACGTTTATAACTTCGCGAATCTTTAAGCCTTAACATTCTATAGACCAAGGGGAAGACTTCTCTTTCTAGGACTACTCAGTTTTTACAGATAGCAAAGGGCTGACCAAGAGCAGGACTTTTTGGTTGCTATAGTTAAGATGTAGAATGCCCTCTAAAGGCTTAGTCCCCCGGGTGGTGCAGGGGTGCTGTTAACACTGGGGTGGCAAGGTCGAGTGGGAAGTCTTTAGGTCGCTGGGATACCTTTGAGGGGGATTTTGGGACTTTGGCCCCTCGTTGCTCTTCTTGCTTCCTGGCCAGAGGTGAGCAGCTCCGCTCCATCACACACTCCTGCCACGAGTGGCTGTCTCCCCACAGACCCAAAGTCATGAGGAAAATCAGCCAAGTGCTGGAATCTCTGAAACTGTGAACCCAAATAAGCCTCCTCTTATACTTTTCCAGGTGCATTGTAATTATACATCCCAGTGAAATCCCAAGTGGCATATAAATACATGCATCCTCGCTTGGCACAAGCCTTTTCTCTTCTAAGTTAACGATTTCATCGTAGAGATGGCAAGCTGAATAATGCACCTGACCAACCTGCAATCCGGAGACCATGCCCCACCGCATCCTTATCAATACTTTATACCAAGACAGCACCCCTGCTCTAGTTTGGGTGAGGTGCCAGGTGCTTAGATACCACCTGCAGTCCAAATCCCACTGAGGTGACTCAACTTTGGAAGAGCTCAGCTGACTTTCCTGTCTTGTCTAGCCTTCCTTTGGAAAACCCAATGAAGAGTCTGTTCTAGATTGCCCCTTGCACCTTCTCCTGCTTCTGCCTTCTGACCCAAACCTGGGACTTCGCAGGTGGCCCTGTGTGGCCTGGCAAGCCCCTTTTTTTCAGAAAATTCCAGCCATGGAAACCTTCTTTCAATGGCATTAGCTTCTCTGGTTCACCACCCAGCCACGACTGTGCATTGAAGCCCGCCAGCACAGGGTCTTTGTCTTAAGATCAGGACGCTGCTCTTCCCAGTACATGATACATGGTCACCATTGAACTAGGATTGGGTCTGTCATTACACTCGGTGGCACTCACACTGTATCCATCTCCTGCATTTTCAGCGTACATGGAAACCAGCTGTCTGGTTCAGTAAGTAAAAATATAGGACTCTTACTGAAATGTGAGTCTCAGACAAATAATAAATCAATTTTTAGTATAGTAAATCTGTGCCATGCCATATCTTGGACATGTCTATGTTAGAAAAAATATTGTTTATCCAGAATTTAAATTTAGGTTGCCATTCTGTATTTGGAAACCATAAATTTAAAGAAATTGTCTTCTCTTTATATTGTATTGATAATACTAAATTTGCCAACATGTGAATTTTATGAAGACAACCATTATCTCTTTCTGTGTGTGTGTGTGTGTGTGTGTGTGTGTGTGTGTGTGTTTGTGTGTTACTGGGGTTGAAGCCCAGGGGCATTCTACTATTGAGATACCCTGACAGCCCTTCCCATTTTTTGAGATACAGTCTTGCTAAGTTGTCCAGGCTGGACTTGAACTTGCAATCCTTCTGCCTTAACCCATGCCTCTAGCAGCTGGGATGACAGGTGTGTACTACAGCCATTATCTTACTAATTTGTTTTGTCTTTCCCTCCCTTCCCCTCAGCCTCCTCTCCATTTGTTGGTCTGTACTTTTCTTAATCCTTTTGCCATTTCTCTGGGGTCCCCAAGCAGATTCTCACAGCATCCTAAGCTACATACATACTAAGCTACATACTGTAGAAGGAATCTAGTGAAAGGCACATTTTTCTTTTGGTGGTGGTACTGGGGTTCCTGGAAGCCCGTCTACCTCCGGGCTACATTCCCAGACACCTCTTTTTTATATTTTTATTTGGAAACAGGGTCACTTAAGCCAGCGGGCTGGCTTCGAACCTGTGTGATCCTCCTGTTTCTGCCTCCCACGTGAGGGGATTACAAGCGTGTGCCACCACGCCCGGCTGACAGGCACATTTTTAAAGTTAATCCTTTTTGGAAAAATTTTTATTGAACCACAATTTATATATCCTAAAGCCCACCCTTTTAAGTTGTACAATGCTTCTGGGCATGGTGGTGTACACCCAGGACTTGGGAGGCTGAGACAGGAGGAAAGCAGGTTCAAGGCCAGCCTTGGCAATTTAACAAGACTTGCAGCATACCTAGAGAGACTCTGCTTCAAAACAAAATAAAAAGAGATTGCAGGTGTAGGCTAAAGGTAGAATATCCCTGAGTTCAATCCCTAGTAACACACACACACACACACACACACACACACATGCACACACTAAATAAATAGTGTAATTTAATGATTTCTAATATAGTCACAGAATTGTGTAACCATCACTAAGACCTAAGTTTAGAACATCCTCATCATTCCCAAAAGAAATATTGAGCCCATTAGCGGTCACTCATCACCTCTCCTCCCACCCAAGTCATAGGTAAACATTTTCTATCTCTATGAAATTACCTATTCTGAATGTGTTTTTTTTAAATTACTGGCTTCTTTTACTTAGTATAATGTTCTGAAGATTCTTCTATGCAGTTACATGTATCGGCACTTTGTTCTTTTTTTATTGTCAAGCAGTATTCCATTGGTCAGTCAGCTTTCCATTACTGTAAGGAAGAGTACCAGAGATACAACTTGAAGACAGGTTTATTTTGGCTCCGGGTCTAGAGGTATAGGTCCTGTTGCTTTTTGGGCTGTGGTGAGATAAAACATTTGGGCAGGAACACATGATGGAGGAAGGCACTCACTGCTGGTAGCTGGGAAGTAAAAGGGACAGAAGAGGTGGGGCCTGGGTCCCAGCACCCTCCGAGAGAGCATGCTCCAATCACCTAACTTCCTCCCACCAGGCCCCATCTCCTAAATATCCTACTGTATCCTGGTGGTGCCAGCAGCCACAAACCGGCCTTTAGCTCTTCGTCTTTTAGAGGCATTCAATATCCAAATTATAGCACACTGTATAGATGGACCACATTTAAAAAATTTATTTACCAGTCAGGAACAACTTGGATTGTTTTGGCTATTATGAATTCTACTGATGTGCATGTGTTTGTGTGCTTTTTGTGTAGATGAACATTTTCATTTCTTTTGGCTCTGTTCCTAGGGGTAGAATTTCTGGATGTACAAGGACTCCATGTTTAACGTTCTTATGCATTTCCAAGCTGTTTTTCTAAAATGACTGTATAATTACATGCTCCCACTAGCAGAACAATTTCTTAGTTCTTTTCCATCCTCTCTAGCATTTGCTCTCATCTGTCTTTTTGGACATCGCCTGGTGAATATGGGGTGGTGTCTCACTGTGGCTGTGACTGGAATCCCTTGATGAACTCAAGATGTGAATATTTCCATGTGTTTATGGACTGTATTCATACCTTAAAGAAATATCTGTTCATATCCTCTTCCCATTTTCAATTAGATATTTATTCTGTGTGCTGTCTTTTTAGCTATTTTGTAGTGTCCTTTGATACACAAGTTTTGAGTTTTTATGAGGTCTAGTTTATTTTTTATTTTTATTTTTGGTTGCTTATGCTTTTGGTATTAACTATAAGAAACCATTGACTAAACTAAGATTACAAAGACTTATTACTAAGTTCTCTTTGAAGAGTTTATAGATTTAGTCATATACTTGGAATTTTGATCCATCAATCTCTATAAAAAAGGCAGTCAGGATTTAGATTTTCTATGTTGTGAGCTGAGGTCCAGATCCATTGTTTGGTATGTGTAAAAGCAGTTTCATTAGCACCAGAAAAAGATAATTTTTCTGCTTTGAATCATCTTTGTACCTTGTCCAGATTTAATCGACCATAAATGTTACGCTTTATTTTTGGACTCTCAGTTCTGTTTCATTGACTTTTATGTCTGTTCTTATGCTAGTACCATTTTGATTACTGTATCTTTGTAATAGGTTTTGAAATGGGAAAGTATGAGTCCTCTGATTTTATTGTTCTTGATTGTTTTGGCTAAATGGGGTAACTTGTATTTCCATAAGAATTTTACAATCAGATAATCAGTTTCTGTAAAAAAGAAGCCAGCTGGGATTTGCAGGAATCTGTAGATGAATTTGGAGGCATTTTGCCTTCAACCATTAAGTCTGATATTATCTGCAGGGTTGTCATACATGCTCTTTATCAGCTTAATAAAGTTCTGTTCAATTTCTACTTCACTGTTTTTTTTACATGAAAATATATTGGATTTTGTCAATATTTTTATGTGTCTATTGAAATTATGCCTTTTTGTCCTTGACTCTAGTAATACAGTGCATTCCATTAATTGATATTTGGATCTTCAACCAACTTTGCATTCCTGGTGTAAATTCCACGTGGTCATTGTGCATTTAAAATTCTTTTAAATTTTATTTATTTAATTTTGTAGTACTGGGGATTGAACCCAGGGGTATTCTACAACAGAGCTAAAACTCTTGCCTTATTTATTTATTTATTTAGAAACAAGCTCTCACCAACTTACCACATGTTAACCTGGAACCTGGAATCCTCCTGTGTCAGCCACCCTAGTTTTGAATTACAGACAAATGGTACTGTGTTGGCTAGTGTTGTATTTTTTATATGTTTGATTTGCCAATATTTTGTTGAGGATTTTTGCATGCATGAATATAAGAAATACTGGTCTATATTTTTTCCTTGGCATTTTAAAGTCTAGTTTTCACATCAGAGTAATACTGGTTTCATATGAGTTGGTAGATGTCATCTCATCTTGAACTATTTTGGAAGAGTTTGTGAATGATTAGTATGAATTATTTTTTAAACTTTGGTTGAATTTACCAGGGAATTCATCTGGTCCTATGTTTTCCTTAGTAGGACTATTTCTTTGTTATCACTAACTCAATTTCTTTACTTGCTATAGGCTTATTTAGATTTTTAATTTTTCTCAAACCATGTTTACTTGTCTTTTACTTAAAATTTCTGATTTGTTGCTATGTGATTATGGCATTTCCTTATAATTATTCTTATGTCTGAAAGGTCGGCAGTAATATTCCCTTGTGTTCTATGATGCTTGTGTTAGATGTGGCCTGGTAAAATTGATGTGGACACGGATGTAAAGGAGATGGCTTGGAAGGAAGATGTTTCTCACACTTACACATTCCAAAGAGAAGTAATCACATGCCATGTAGGAGGACACAGGGATGCCAGTAGCACTGTGGCTCTCTAAACAGGTGGAGGAAGGAAGAGAGAGAATATTACCATTGATTCTGTTTGTGCTTCTGTTGGAAATATGTATGTAATTAGCAGGAAAAGTTTGGAAAATCCAATTAATTTTATGACCTTGTAATATGTAGTAGAATTTTTTGGTTGTTTACTTCTGTAACTTCTGAAAGAGTTAAAAGATGTTGAGCTGGTTCTTGTTTTGTTGGAGAGAGAAGACTAAAAATGCAAAGTGAACCTAAGGTCAAAAAATCCCTTTGTGCTTAGAATTCTAAAAATTGCACTTAATGTCATAAAAATGTCTTTGTGATTAGAATTTTCAAAGCAATTTATTAATAACCAGGTGTTGCAAAGATTTATGGTTCCATCCAATAAGAAGGGAAGCTACTAATGATTGAATTACTTGAATAATTCAAAGGTTAATTTCTTTAATCTTTCTTTTGTGGTTATATGCCTCCCTATTTAATACACTAAGTAAAATAGTTACCAGTGTCTGTAAAACTTTTGTGTTGTACTTTGTTTACAAACCAATGACTTCATTTCTGAGTGATTGTTTACTTCTTACAAGAGGGGATAGAAAATAATATTGTCATGAGCTTGGATAATGCACTGAAATGTGATTTAAATTCACTCAACCCTCAGGTAGTAGTATTGTATGCCTAGTGCATTTTGTATGACATTAATGTTGAGACTTTCTCTTTGGCAAAATGGCCCTAAATATTTTCACTTGTAGAGTGCTTTGTTAAGTGGATGTCTCTTAGACATGTGTTATTGGGGATTGTCACATCACCCTTACTGATACAAGAAAATCATGTGGAGGTAGAATTTCCATGGCTCTTAGGACAGAGAAAATCCTAACAAGGTAGGAAAAGGAATATCTTCCAGGCCAAAGAACATGATGCTTGTCAACTTTAATGGAGATTATAAAATGTTTCAAGCTGGGCAATATGTCTCAATATCTCCAGATTTATGTGGAGAACTTGTTAAAAAGCAGGCATCTGGGTCTTTTTAAAAAGAGCCTTAAAAAGTCCTGTTATCCACCATGTCTGTTATCAGCCACATGTAGTCTATCACGGTAACCTTCAAAGTTCTACATCCCGAATGCCTTTATTATGAAAATTGATGCCTATTGATGAGTTCTCCCACTGGACTGCTTCTTTTCATTGTAAATTGCAAGGGACAGTAAAGCTGATACAACTTACCAGAGTTTAAAATAGAAATTAAAATTGTGTCCAACAACCTGATTTATCAATTCCATCATAGACTAAATATCTTAGCAAGTGTTAGCGGCTTTTGTTTTGTTGACTGAAACTGTGATGTGCAATAACCTTGCTCCATAACTTATTGGTAGGATTCTTGTTGGATCAATACAGCCCACAGTGTCTCTCAGGTGTTAGCTTAGTCTTGTGCTAAAGGTTTTCAGGTCTCAGGAAGAAATTATTTGAAGGAATGAACATAAGAAAGTGTAATTAAGAAGAGAGTTTTGAATTATATTCGTTGATTTTGAAAACTTGGCTTTTGTTAGAGAAAAAACCAGTTTTAGGCATTTTTGAAAAAGGATTATGAAGGGTTTGCATGTGCTTAATGTGAACCCGAATTCCTCAAGTTGCTTGAAATGTCTCCATTATACACTTAATCCTTCAATTTAAGTTATGGTCTCTGGTGTGTCTGTCATAGTAAAAGTTGCATTCAGTCCCAACCTACGCTGTTTTAGAGGGACTGCGGTGTATTAAAAAGGTTACTGCAGTTGAAATAGAAATTTGCTGTGAATAACTTTGCGAGCTGGGCCAAGTCACGTGACCGCTGTGAGTTCAGTGTGGAGCTGAGAACCAAGTGGGATAGGAAAGCATCAGATCGTCTCTCTCCTCAGACATGCCTCCCTGCTCCCCAGCAAGAGAGCAAAGCCATTATCAGATACCAGACGGGCCAGGCTTCCCAGAGACATGGGCACCCAGTTCTTCTCCAGTGCCAGCCCTTGGCATGGGGCACCAGGTGGATGCCAGCGTTGTTGCCGTATAAGAAGTGCGCCTTCTCCTCTCCCCTGGCCCTGGTGCTGCCCCCTCTCTCCCTTTCTCACCTTCTCTTTCATCCTTTTGTTTGCCTGGGCCCAGTCACAGACCATCACTGTGATATCCCTGTGGCCCCTCAGTTGCCCTCAGAGGAGTGCATGTGGTGACGGTACTACTTCTGCCAAAGTTGGCTGACACTTTTATATATCGGCTTCGTTCTATGCCAATCTGGGAGAGACTGCTGAGCTGTCTTTCTGTTTGGAGCATTTTATTCTCATTAACATTGAGGCTGAAAACTTTCCCATTCGGAGGAGCGCGAAAAGACACAGTGGTGAAGATGAGTGTGGCCTGATTGTGGGAGATGGAGGTCTGGCCGAATGTCTTCATTTGGGCAGAGTGGGGCTGGATTCCAGGGGCCTTTCTAACCAGCTGTTCATGTGTCTTGGGAAAGGATAATGGGGCCCAGCATGCTCCGAGATGGAGACCAGCATGCAGAAAGTTAGCGGGAGCGCTGTCTGTGGGAGGGAAGGAGCACTGCTGGGCAGACAGTGTCGCTGCAGTCTCAGCAGGAGCTCCTCTGCTCCGTGGGCTCTGGGGCCAGGCGGCCTCTGAGGCAGTCCCATCTGCTGGTTCCTCCTTGTCGGCCAGTCATGGGCTGTGGGCTTCCCCCGC
Organism: Muscardinus avellanarius; assembly: GCF_963383645.1. Lineage (NCBI taxonomy): Eukaryota > Metazoa > Chordata > Mammalia > Rodentia > Gliridae > Muscardinus > Muscardinus avellanarius. The sequence goes on from NC_137795.1 coordinate 110,420,008, forward strand.
CCACAGGTGTGATCTGGGGTGAAGGAGCTGTCTCCATTTGGAGGGTGACAGCTCAGGACTGACAGATAGCAGGCATCTCCGCAGCTGGAGGGATCAGGCCTTCCACCCTGGGGAGAACCGGGCACTTGTGATGGGGAGTCCCTACTGTGTCCCAAGCCATCTGTCATTGGAGGAGGTGGTTGCTGAGAAGGGTCAGGTGCTATTGAGAGCATAACCGAAGGGGTCTTTGAGCTGCTAGACAGGAAGCTGCCAAGGCCTGTGGGGTTCACCTAGACCTCGCCGGAGGAGCACGAGGTGCAGACAGAGTGCCGCACTGAGCGGCCTGGCCTCCCTGCGTGTTGCACTTGACTGGCCCTGCAGCAATGATAAGGATAAGAATGCCTGACCGCTCTGCGTCCCTGCCCGCCGCCGCTGGGTGCCCTGTTTCATTACCATTCTACCGGGTGTCAGCGTTTTTTCTGCGACACAATTAGAGGCATGTAATTCCCAGAACAAATGAGCCATTTCAAATATTGTGAGATGTGTAATTCAATATCATATGAGCCTGTAGAGTCAGTGAGTTTATACAGGAGATTGGATTGAACAGTCTGCCCGTGAATAGCCTGCTGCTCCTGTGTCCCCTTCCCTTCCAATGCCACAACAGGCACGGGGATGACGCCCAAGGAGAGGGGCTAAGAGAAGGAAGCCCACCCTTGCCTGTTAGGAGGAGGGTCTCCTTTGCTCCTTGGGACTTGAGGCAGCGTAACTCCAATAAGTCAGAACTGTGCACACGGCAGTGAGGCGTCTTGTCTCTTCTTTTCCTATTGTATAGATTCTGCCAGAAGGGAAACCACTCATGTTCTTTGGGAGTGCACTTGTGGCATTAAGTCTTTGATTTTTATCCTTCAGTTGAACTCCTCAAACTGCTTTTAAGCTGGGTGTGGTGGCGCATGCCTGTAATCCCAGTACTCCGGAGGCTGAGACAGAAGAATCGCAGGTTTGAGGTCAGCCTTAATGAGGCTCTTCTCGACTTAGTGAGACCCCATTTTAAAGTAGAAAAATGAAAAGGGTTGAGGGTGTAGATCAGAGACAGGATGCTGCTGGGCTCAATGCCTGGTACTACAAAAAACAAAGTTTTAAATTATTCTTCAGGTCATCCTCTGAGACTGAGGGGATTCATAAGTGCTGGGGGATGCATATAATAATGGGGCCACCTGCCTCAGGTCACATTGGTCTGGAAGAGACCATGGCACACCCAGCCTTCCCAGGACCTGGGCACTGACCCTCCCGAGCTGCGCATGGCCCCTCCAGTCATCAGCTGCTACTGTGCTCCTGAGGTCAGAAGCCCCGAGCGGCTCTGCGCCTGCCTCGCGCCTGCCAGCCCCTACTCTTGATCTTTTGCCCCTTGCGGTCTCCGTCTCATCTTTCCTCAGTAGGTCGGTCTAGTAACGACCAGATTTGTAGCTCTTGTAATATGCATACTATTTACATTGCAGATGGAGGAATGCACCACCTGACCTGTTCCAGCCAGTGCTGGAAAACAGGAAAGCTGCCTCTGCACAGCCCTGGCCTCTCTGCAGAGCCTTTCCACCTTGAATTGCTACACTCCACGTCTCTGAGGCACAGAGTAGAAGGTTTCTGCTTAACATCCCTATTTTTTAGATGAGAACACTGAATTAGGAAGGAGTAAGTAGCAGAAAGTCCCGAGAGAAGGGGAATGGCACACACATGGCAGATCTATACAATGGCATAGCTTAAAGCCATTAACCAAGTTGCCAAACAAATATTTAATGACTATGATGACTTAGGCAGATGCTCAGGATGCGACGTTGTATGACAAGCAGGGTGTACTATGGTGGCAGTTCAGGATTTAGTATTCATAGTTCCTACTCTTCACAAGTAGCCCTGAGGCCCAGCACATGCTCTGATGTTACTGAGGGGTGGGCTTGAATCTCAAGCTTCTGAGTCCTTTCCATAGGCATGAGGACATGCAGGCAAGAGGGGAAGCCAGCAGGCTGCTGCGTCCACACACTGCTGGACCAATAGTTGTTTTCTACTTTCAGAGACTTAGACTGGTGCTAATCAAAAAAATTTTTTTTAAATGTGGCCCCCAGTTAATGCTGCTGATTGAAATATAAACAAAGGAAGAACTCCAAATAGGTAATGGTTCCTGGACAATTTAACCCAAAACTCAAAAGTAAAGAATGCTCAGCTCAGTGATGACTTAGCACATGGTGAGACCCAGGCCACTGTGTAGACAAGAGCGAGCAGTCCACGGACTCGCTGCCCTCTTGGCAGGGCAAAGATGGCTCAACGAGGGGAGCCTTAGCGAGATCTGTAGAAGGCAGCTCACTGGAGGCTCAGAGAGCAGGCCTTCAAAATCAAGTCCTGCTCCCTGAAATGCATGTGACTGACAGAGTCCTAGGGGGTCTGTACAAACAACTCTGTGAAGCTGCAGGTGACTAGGTCGCGGGCTCCCAATAACCATCCGCGTGTCATCTGCCGTGGTACAAAGGCATTTCCTAGGGGACGGAGGGGGTTGCAGGAAGGGTCTGCGAGGACTCACAGCTACCAAACCTTGGATTTGGAGAAAAGCCTTGTCAAAGGAGGGCGTACAGCCTCACGGTCAGTCTCTTCAGTGTTGGCCAATGAGGTCGGCTCATGACTGAGGAACTACTTTTAAATGAAATTCTAAGTACCAGTAGGAGAGGCTGAAATACTTTCAGTTGGTTTTGTATGTATACTTCATCAGAGGCTGTTTATGAATTTGGGAATGGTGAATCGCATTTAATGGTAAGGATTGATTTTAATGTTAATGAGTGGTATATCAGTGTTTATCTTTGCACATTGAACATATGTAGAAAAATGCATAGAAAGATGAAGGGGAAGTGAGGGTTGGAGAAGAAGAGAGGCAAAAGAGGACATTCCCCAAAAGCTAATTGCAAGAGAAATTTGCTTCCAGTCATAACGGAGTGTCAGGTATAGGACTAACCTTCCTGTCTGCTAGGAAGCTGGGCACAATGTATGAAACACTGTTTTCAAATGTTTCAAGCACAAGCCTGTGATCTAGGAAACAGGAAAAACCATGGTGAGCCCGAAACCACCTTGCTTTTTTACTAGAGGCAGTTTCTGAGCCACAGTGTGGGGAGGCTAACCAAATCCAGCCAGTTTTGCTAAACCGAGGAGACAGAGATGGGAATCCGGGGCTGCTAGGGTGGGTGGCTTTCTTGAGGTGGTATGCTGGAGAGAAAGCAGCAAAGAGATCCACCTGCCTGACACTAAGCTTCCTTTTTAGTGTGTGAGACTCCACAGAGCCCTGGCTCTTTCACAGGATGAGCAGGCATTGGAGTTCTGACCACCCAGAACAGAAAGACCATGTGGAGCTCTTGGGACAGAAACCAACTCTTCTGGCACTTTGATCTGGGACTTCCAGCCTATGGGACTATCAGAAAACCAGTCTCTTCTTGCCTAAAATGTGGTATTCTGTTATGGCAGCCGAGCCATTAATACAGCTGGCTATGTTTTTATCAGATAAATTAGACTTTGGGACAAGGAGCATTCTGAGATAGGAAGGACACTGCAGATAAAAAGGATCAATTTGCCAAGAGGAAAATCTTAGACATGGAGATGACTGTCTACATCATCTTTCAGAGAAGACCTGTAGCCCAGCCATGTGGAGACGCCAGCATGGACTCACAGGGAGCCTGAAGGCCTGGCCTTCACACAGGAGAGCTGTGGTGCCCAAAGGCGACCTTCCCTGGGCATCCTGCATCCTGAGCCAGGCATGCTCAGGTGCTGGCCTGATGCAGGAATATAAGACGGCACTCCTTACTCCAGATCTCCAGCTAAGGGTTGAGCACTTAATCTCTGCTGAAACCAGGCACTGATTTTTAGATTGGTAAAGGATATGGAGTAGGAGGCAGGGCCTTGCTCTCAAATGTCAGGGGCCGGCAGAACCTTATCTAGTATACACCCAAACTCTGTGTCTGCTGGAGTAGGGACCAGGGAAACCGGGTTTACTGCAGAACTCTCGCCTGCTCTGGAACACACCTGAAGCTGGATTTTAGAAGCAGCATAGGTCAGTCTTGAGAATATTGTCCACTCCATCATCAGCTGCCCTGGAGGGCTGCGCATAGGCCCGCCAAGCCCTGGCCTTTTCCTTAGTGGTTTTCCATACAAGGTTTTACGCCTTGTCGGTTACTGTAGAGGGGACATCTTGATATGCCCCAGATCACTGGACATAAGAATCTTCATCGTGAGTCAAGCTGGCAAGACCCAACCATGAGCAAAAATGTCTCACTGGGCACCTAGACTTACCATGTGACACGTAGCATCTGCTGTTTTGTGACTCTGAGTAGTGATTTGGAAACACCATGGGAATGAACAGTTTAGAATTCTAGATGGTTTTTTTTTTTTTTTCTTGTGTGAAAGCTCCAGTATATTTTCTTTTCATTTGAATTGTTGTCCTGGAAACCTTTGAAGCCAACTGCCACTCAGCTTTGAGAGCCAGAGTTCCTCTTCTTGACGCTGGACATGAGTCTCTTTGGGGCGTCCAAACTGTTCACAGACCCTCAATCGCTGCACGAGAAATGTCCTTGGGGAATGTCATGCGGGGAGTCACACTGGTGCTGCATTTGTGGGCTCTACTCTCTGCGGTGGTTCTGTGATAATAAATGTGTTTAAAAATCCATCACGATGGTGAATCCATAGATAGTATATTGTTCTGAATTTGTATCAGCAGCAAAAACAATTTCACATTTCAAATAAAATTTCTACAGAAACACTCATGCTAGAACATAACACCAAATACATACAGATTTGAACAAATGGGATGCTGCTGCTTTGTTTTAAAACATTGATAGAAGGTAAAAATGTATAATTCATATCAGCTCCAGCCATCGCTTTGAAACAGAAAATAATTTCTGCGGCCAGCTCTGAATAAATATGTACCTTGTCGACCGTGATCTCTTTATCAGGCTTGAGGTGATATGTGGAAACCTCTTCTCACACTTCTCAGTTTTAGCTCCTTTTCTTTAGGGTCCTGATGTCTTTTCACCTGATTTGTACAGATCTACATTTTGGGGTGTGGGGGCAGGAGCCTGTCTAATTTTATAGGGTTCTTTTGCCCCCTCTTTTACCTTTCCAAAGGACACCATCCCATTCCTAGAGGCCAGCACTGATTACGTTTGGGGTTCTCATCTCCCCCACGCACCTGCCAAGGACTCAGTCCTCACCACATCCGGTGTCCCTCCTGAGCCAATGCCTCAGGGGAAAGGGTTCTAAAATTCCTCATCATTTATATGCCAGGCTGATACCTGAGTGTTGGTCTACATTTATGCACAGTGCTGGGTGTATCAGTGTCTTGGATTCTTCAGTAAATTATAACTCTTGTGATGATATATATTGGTATGAATTCACATAAGGCACACTTGCGAATGTAAGCTGGCTCCACTCCATGTAGACCTGTGCCAATCTAAGGACATTATCACCTTCCCATGAACACCAATGGCCAATGGCTTTAATGTTCTTTTTTTTTTTTTGTGGTACTGGGGATGGAACCCAGGGGCCTTCTACCTCCGGGCTACACTCCTAGACCTATTTTTATATTTTATTTGGAAACAGGGTCTCTTAAGCCAGCTGAGGCTGACTTCGAACCGGCACGATCCTCCTGTCTCAGCCTCCCAAGCGCGGGGATTACAAGCGTGTGCCACCACACCTGGCTGGCTTTAATGTTCTAATAGTGTTGGCCACAAATTCAGAAGGAAATAAGAAAGAAATTTTTAGATTAGTGGATCAGACAGTGGCATGAGAAATAGAGAACGTACAAGGAAGTGTTTGCCGTGGCATAGTAATGGTGCGCGGGGGCCCCGGTGTGGGCTTGGTGTTCGCTCCCAGGAGAAGTGTAGCCATACCACAGTTTGTGTTCGGGAAAAGACAATCAACAGAGAGGTTCCATTGATCAGCTCCTCTTCCGTTGTTCAAGGAAGCCAAGCGCAACTTCAAGACCTTGAACATCCAAATCAAATAAAAAAGGGGAAGGAATAGTAAGCCCATGCGTCACTCAGCTTTCTGTCACTGTGACCAAATGCCTGACAAAAAACTTAGAAAAGAGAAGAGTTATTTTGGCCTGTGGTTTCAGAGAATCCATCCATGGTGGGCCTCTCCATGCCGTGGGCTGGAAGTGAGGCAGGACTTCATGGAATAAAGGTGTTCTGGGGGAAAGCAGCTGAGCCTGGCATCTGGGAAGGGGCGGGGAAGGGAAATGAGAGGAGGTAGACCATTCCAGGGCACGCCCCCGCACCTGACTTCTTCCAGCTAGCTGCCACCTCCCAGGAGTGCGCTCAGTCAGCAATGAGGTAATCCGCCGAGGAGGGCTGAGCCTTCATGGCCCAGTTATTGTTTGAAAGCCCACCTCTGAGCCTGGCTGTTTGGGACCACACCTTCAACACAAGCTTTCAGGAAACATCCCGGATCTAAACCCTGAAGCCGTGGAGGCAGGCGTCAGCATGCCCCCTCGCAGACCAGCAGTCACTGTTCCTGGAGAAGCTTGTATGGAGAAGATTACACCAAAAGGCACCCCAGTTCCTGGAGTCAGGAAGGGGGCTGCGCTGCAAAAGTTTAAAAGAAGAATGTCTGTTTTCACTATGAAAGATTATATAAGAAACACGAAATTTCTGAAAGTTTCAATCGTTTTAAGTATAAAATGATCTTTATAGTTTTTCAAATACAAAGAGGGAAACAACTTAAAAACAGATACTAAGTGAATAGAAGACATAACATATGGTTTAATTTAGCAGAGTTTTCTTTTTTTCTGAACTGGGGATGGAACCCAGGGACATTTTACCTTTAAGCCACTCCACCAGCCCTATTTTTTATTCTTTATTTTGAAATGGGGTCTCACTGAGTTGCAAAGGGCCTCACTGAATAGCCGAGGCTGTCCTCAAACCACGATCCTCCTGTCTCAGCCTCCCTAAATGCTGGGATTACGAGTGCACAACACACACCTGGCTAATTTAGCAGAATTTTTGAAATGATATTAAAGGATTATCTTTCAACCCAGTAGAAATGTTACTTTAGAAATTGCTCATCAGTAAACTAGGTGATCCTCAAAGGGCTGGCTGAAACACCATGCAGTGCATGGCTCCATGAAACAGTTTTTTCTTTATTTTTTCCATCTGGTGGGTCTGAACCAATAGATGAAAGTCCAGAAGATAAATCCTTTTGGAAATCTCTAGAGATTTATATTCACTCCTTTTTATTCCCTCAATGCCATGCCATACCATGCATTCTGGTCCTGGGGAAAGGGTGGGCAAAAGCTTCCACATAGTTGACAGAGATTTATGCACCTGCCAAGTGCCGGGCACTGTGAAGCGCCGGAGACCCCAGAAGATGTAGAAATGACTCCTGGCTTTAAGGACTTACAGGGCAACTGGGGCAGAGCTCGTGGTAGAACATCGGCCTCATGTGTGCAAAGCCCTCGGTACTGCAAAATAACAACAGCAACAAAGACACACGAGGTGTGTGAGTTGACAGGCAAATATAGCACTGTGAGCTCTAAAAGACAGGAGCATAAGGGGCTGCATGGTCATCTCCTTGGAGACGGTGATCACCGGGCCATGTTCTCAGGATGGTGGACATGAGCTGGCTCTTCTAGAAGCCAAAAATGGCTATTGTTGCCATCTAGACAAGAATCAAAATGGGGAAATAGGCTATGGCACTCAAAATATTTTCTTTTCAATGAACACATCGGAGGCTATAGATACCAGGGTAAAGAATATAGCACTTTGAGATTTAGTTATTTGAACAGTTGACTATTTAAATATAACGTTAGGATTCAAGCGCTGAGCTGTGTTGCCATGTGGTATAGTTTGATTCTTCCTGCTTATTGATTTCAAAAACTTTAAAATACAAACTTTAGGACTTCAATTTTTCTTTTAAACTGGACAAGAATTCAGCATATATCAAACCTTATGGCACCTATAACTTCTTACATTGCCCCCCCTTGAGATAGGTTTGAAATTTTCAGTCTGCCAGGGACAATAGATATTCTTCTACTTTCAAGATAAAGATAGAAGAATATCCCATATGTAAAATGACTGTAAATAATACCTGACTGTGATTTTTATATCACTAGTGGGTTGTCTGTAATTTGAAGTGCTAGTCTCTAAAAATGAATGGTTTGAGTTAAATGATCTTCACACACCCTAAGAACACAGTAGAACCTTATGACTCTTTAACATGGTAAAGCAAACTATTTAAATAAAACAGTACTTAGGAAATGTAGGCACCAATGTGACTCAAATTCCTGCATTTCCCAATGTAAATAATAAGTTTTTTTTTTTTTTGGTGGTACTGGGGTTCCTGGAAACCCTTCTACCTCTGGGCTATACTCTCAGACCCATTTTTATACTTTTTAAATTTGGAAACAAAGTCTCTTAAGCCAGCGTGGCTGGCTTCAAACCTGTGCGATCTTCCTGTCTCTGCCTCCCAAGCGCAGGGATTACAAGCGTGCGCCACCATGCCCGGCACGGGTCATTTTTAAAAATGCAACTTTTAAATTAGTCCTGAAGGGGAGCCAGGGAGGAGATATAAGGGTAGGGGTGGAGGAAGACTTAGGTTCATTAATAGAAATACTACAATAGACTATGTGTTTACATATGGATATATCAATGTCAATCTAGGTACTCCACATTGGGAGGAAGGGAAATGGGAGAAGGGGCACCAAGAGTGTGTGCATGTATGTCATTGTCAGCAGGATTTACATTATGATGTAAGACTCTAATACACAAAATATAATTGAGGAAGCAGTAAAATGGCCGCTGTCATCAATTTGTTGTTACCAGTTTACTACGGGTTTAAACTGGTCCTCTGGTTTTATCACATGGTTCTGCTAATCTCATTCCTTGCATCATTGACTTTTCACTGGTTTTCTCAAAATTAAATTCTACTTTTGAGGGCTGAAATTAGTCCTCATGGATCCCATTCTAGAACAGCCTTGTTCATAAGATTTGTGGGTATGAGGGAAGATGGACTCTTGGGAGGAAGCTTATCACATTACCAGATATCCCTTGGAGGGGATCCAGGGACCCACCAGAAGGCATTCACCGTTTTTACCATTTGTTGTGATTACCATCTGTGAGTTACAGATTTCAGTTACTACTCTGAGAAAAGCCACCACAGCAGGAACAGATATTCCCTCTCATAGCTAACCAAATTTATCCATAAGTTTGTTTAAGGTTTCCCTCTTCGTAAGGTAGAAGCATGATGTACATCCAGACAGAAGGTTCCAGGGAGGGCATGTTGGAAGAGGTAGACCAGCAAAGGCTCTGAGCCAGACTGAGGGAGGCAAGCCACGTTCAAGACAGAAGGGAGGACCAAGACTGGGCAGGTTGGGACAGTGGGGCCAGTGTGATGTCGCGGATAGAATCTCTGGTTTAGAAACAACCTTGTCCAACCAATTGGTTTTCTTTGGGAATTAAAAATAGTGCCTGCATCATGGGCTTGTTTGAAGGATCAAATAAAAAGGTAAAAAGACCACTGTATTAGCCTGCTTTTTACTGCTTTAAGAAAATGCCTGAGGTTGGATAACATATAAAGATAAAAAGGTTTATTTAGCTCTTGGCCCTGGAGGTTTAAGAGTACAGCATAGCCTCCTGCTCAGCCCTGGTGAGGGCCCCTTGGCTATGTCACATGACAGATGGCATCATGGTATGAATGTGTATGAGAGAGAAAGATCACATGGAGAGTCAGGAAGCCGGAGAGCAATTCAGGGGCCAGGCTCACTTGTTACTCTCTTGGCAATTGACTGGGGTTCCACTTTAATCTCTTTCAAGGGCAGCACCCTCTTGGCTTGACCTCCTTCCACAGGGCCTTGCCTTTTGCAGGTCTAACCACCTCAACACCATGGCCCTAAGGATCAAGGTTCTGGCACGCGAACCCTTGATGAAAGGTCACACCCAAACCATGGTGACCAAGAGTGGTGTCTGGGACATGATGGCTTCCAGTCAAAAGTAATTTTATTATTGTGTTTGCAAGAAGTGTGAAAACGCAGCATAGATGTCAGGCAAGGATTCAAACAGACAGCCTGAGAAGTCCAGGATGGAGGGAGGCTGAGAATGAGGAGCAGGACAACAAGTCACTGCCCAGATCCTTTGTGCTGCTGGGCCATTCTGAGCATACCTCTTGAGAATTGTAACTTGTTTCTTCTTAGGCTGCTCCCAGGCCTGACAGGACACAGGTCAGGGGACAGGAGTAAACGGGCCAACTGTGCATGGGAAAATGAACGTCAGAGAGTGGGCACCATCCCTCCTGGCAGGAGGACTGTTCTTGGGGGCCCTGTAAACAGGACCTCGTCAGTACATTTGTGTATGTCAACAGACCTGTTAGTGTCAGGGGTGCATGGGGCTTCTCAGGAGCGCAGAGGTGTTGTGTGAGGCCTGTGAAGAGGGGTAGCACCCACCAGTGAGCTTCAATGCCATCCCTGGCACTAGTCCTGGCACCAGACAGACATTTTCTGCTGGTTCCCCACGTGGAGGCATCACAACTCCAAAGCAACATGTTTTATTCTGAGCGAATAAACATGCCCCAGGTCCCAAGGAGAACATCTGGGGAGAGGCAAGTAATGGTGACCACTGGGCTATGAGAGATCTAGGATGGTGGAATGTCACCGGGTAGAGCAGGAAGATACTGGCTGTGACTCTGAGTGGGCAGCTGCAGGCACCAGGCACAGGGCTCATCTAGATTGTCCATATGGGGAGTGAGGTTACGACCAGTAGGCTCTCTTTCCACTGCACCCCCACTCTGGTCTTTCAGAGCCTCAGGTCCTTATAGGATCAGAGTCTGAGGGCTGGAAGCAAGTTCTCCCCGAGGGCCACAGGTTCTCCCAGGGAAATGACAGGCCAGGAACAGTCTCATCCTTTTTACACTCAAGTGCTACCTGTCGACAGCCTGGGGATCAGTTATGGAGGATTACCAACAGGGCTTCCCCAATAAGCAGAGCATTTCAGTAGGGCGAGTCAGTGATGGAGGAAGACACCACACACTTCCACGCTTACACACGCACAGCACACGCACACCCTCAGCTAGCGGACAGTCTTCCTTGTGCTGCCTTAGCTTGGTTGCTCATGGGCTTTAAGTGCCCCTATCAATTAGAAATTACTTAGCTGCAGTTTCCTAGTCATAGAATGAGCGATGTACATTTGAGTCAACAGTATTCTTGACATATGCTTTTCATAAACCAAAATTTATGATGTGTACAGACTGTGGGTCAAAGGAAAATTGTACATTCTTCTACTGTGTAAGTAGATACTCAAAATGCTTTTTCTGCAATTTGTGAACATAATGATACTTCTTCAATTTTCCTGGGCCTGTAAATTTGAACTATTTAAATGACCTACAACATATGCTACAAGGTAAGAGTTTAAATATCTGACTTATTTTAACATTTATAATGGTCTATGTACTTTTACATTCTGTTATGAAATAAATCATAAACAAGTTATCAAATTGGTACATACTAGTTTATTATAGCTGATTTTTCACTTTGCTCCATTTCAATCCTTGATAAAATAATTGCTAGCCTCTTCCTGTCGCTCAGTGTTGGGCTCCTGGGATCTTTGAAAAATACTGTTGCAGTTCTTTAGTGATCAGTTAATCTCTTAGCGCCTGATGAGGTAAGGCATCTTACTTTAGGGTCAGTTGCTTTCCTCCTTTTGAGTTTTGTAGTGGAATGTTTCAGTTCCAGTAGGTCTGTGGTCTGCAACTTTACCTATACATCTTTTGCAGACACATACTGGACAACTATAGACTATTTTTGACAAATGACCCGATTTCCTGGTGTCCTTCCCAATGGCAACAGAGCACTAGTGGGCAGAGAGTGGGGGAACCACTTTGAGAACGGGAAATACCTGGATAAATGGGAAAGGGGGTGAGAGAACAATTACTGGAGCAAAGACCATGTCTGAGCGAAGGTCTGTGAAGCACCGGCACATGGGAGAGTCTACAGGGTGGGGAGTGATGATTGGCTATGGCCAAGGGGGTGATCAGGGGGATTAGTTGGGTTGCTATAGCAAGGTTGGGCAGGACAATGGAACTTTCTCATTACCAGAGGGGAAGGGTGTACCGAGCACAACTTGGAAATTTTATCTTCATAAGATAGAATCACTTTTATTTGAGGCTCTAACCCTGTCTCTTTGGCAGAGTTTGCAAAAATTTACTAAAATAAAATTGTTTGATATTACTTCTCTAGGCTGCAGGCAAACTGCTTGAAGATGGAGATCTGATTTTCACCTAAAATATGACTTAGACCCCCTCCTCCCAGCCCTAGCCCCACCCCAGGCCTGGCTGTCAGAGGAAGTAAGGACTTGGGATCCAGCCGTCACTTAGCCACACTCTACCCTTTATTAACTAGCTCTCCTGCATCTCAAGAACCTGGGCTCCTATTTATTTCCTTGGTGGTACCCAGCCCCTCCTTGAAGCCATGCTCCTTCCCGAGCCCTCATCTCGCACTCTGTGCCCTCTGGATAAATCCACGGCTGTCAGGTACTCTTGGACTCTTGGGATTGCTCTTTCTGGTCCACTGCCTCAGCCAACCTTGGATTGCCTCCAGCTATTTCAACTTCTCCATTCTGACCCAGTGATGGTGGTAAACAGGCACACTCGTAACAGTCTCCATCCATGGTGACCCCGCAATGGTAGGTGTATCTGTCAGCATTTTTACAGCTTCATCGAAAGATTTGACCATGCAACTCAGGGGAAGAAAGATTTGGGGTGAAGTCTGCAGAGGGGGTCTCCAGTGAGAGGTGGAGCCCAGTTAGCTTACAGACTAGAAGTTTATAGAGGTTGTTTAAGGGGAGATCCCATTGGGAGGGGAAGTGGTAGTTAGCTATTGCCAGGGCATTGTTAAGGGGAGATTCTATGGTGGGGGCAGTGATGATTGACTATTGCCAAGGGTTGATCGCAGTTCTCCTCGGCAATTGAGGTTCAGTCCATGTGAGGCGGGGACTGTAGATCTCAGGACATGGCAGTGGCTCGAAACAGAGGGAGAGGCCAAGCTTTGTTCTCACACCATGGAGGCTGGAGGCAAGGCATGGAGCAAGGGGAGGAGGAACCTTATGTAATCCCCAAGGCCACAGCCCAAGAGCCCACCTGCTGTAACCACACCCACTAGCCAAGGCCACACCCAGGTAAATGCATTGCAATAATGGCTTTATCTACCGCCCAGAGTACAACTCTTAGTACATAACCATATCTATCCTGAATATTCATAAGTGAGCTCTTTAGGGGACATTCTGTATCTAACTCTAATAATAGGTAAGTGGCTAAACCTGTAACCATCTCTCCATAGAGACCCAGCAATGGTGGGCAAGTGGGCAACCATATCCATAGTGACACAGAAATGGTGGTAAATGTGTAACTGCCATCAGCAGCAGGCAGGGGCTCTTCTCCAGTTTCAGCACAGGCCAAGCCCCAGCAGCTCAATGGCCTCCCTCTGACAGCTCCCGTCCTTGTCTGGGAGCCTAGTGGGCCAGTGCTGGGGCTGGCTGTCTGAAGCCCTTTTACAAAGACCCGTGGGCACTTCTTTCATTACAAGGGTACTCCTTTAATGATTTCAGCCTTGAAGTGAATCTGGAGGAGGTGTCAATTCTGGCTTTATGCCCCACAGAAACCTCCAAACAAGGTGTGGAACACCCCAATTTCTGTATTTGGGAGGATTTTGCAGGGAGTGGAAAGCAGTGTGGCTTCCTTCCCTTCTGCCACTAGCTGATATATCTTCTGGTAGGTCGCTGGACCCTGGCCCCTTTTTCCCACTCTACTGGGGGTGCACTCTGTGGCCTCAGGAGACCCTTGGGTGCCAAGTGTTGAGGGGTACTGACCTCCTGGGCTCCCCCATCAGATTCCATCTCTCTACCTATGGTCCTTGCCTGCCTTAGTTGCAACACAATCTAATTGAAGACAAGACCTTGAGCTGGCTCTGATATCAGTATTTCAAGTGTTTCCCTTGGGTTAAAACTATGTCTTGCAAATATTCCCTTCACCCATGTTCAAAATGAAAACCCAAACCACAATTTCTTCTTAGTTCTCTTTTGAGTTGAGCATTTCACAGTCTTCTGAAATGGGCCAGGGCTAGCCGGGCATTTCTGCTGTCAGCTTGGAAGCAATGCTGGGGAATGTTCCTAGGAGAATGCCCACTGAGGCTCTGTCCTGGAAAGCAGAGTCAAAGGAGCCAGGGTGGCAGCATCCCAGCCCGCACCTCCTCCAGGCAGATCATCATGCTGGGCAGATCACCTCCATCCACGAAGCCACACCCCATAGGTGGGCCGGCCGCCACAGGACCCCCATCAGGATGGCAGAGGAGTCTGGTGCTGGCATTTTGGGTCACATGGGTGTCTCAGCCATCCCTGGCCCTTCTGGTGATTGGCCCCAAAGAAGAAAGCAGTGCTGGCCATCCACGCTGGCTTTCCTCTCGAAGGCCGTCATGTGTGATGCAGGCCACAGCGGGAAGGAATGTGCAGGGCACAGCTGCCTGCTCCAGAGACGCCCAGGGAGAAGGCGCAGTGTGCGTCAAGCCAGAGCTTGCTCTGTGCAGGACTGTGCTGAGCTAACCGTGCCCACGAGGTGGCGCACGAGCTGCAGAGATGAGAGGTGAAGGGAGGCTGAGAAGGGAGGGAACTGGCAGGAGGAGGCGCAGTCAGAGCCAGCCTGCCTCTTGGGCCGCTTGGTCCTTCCACGTGTCTTGTGCGCATCTCACCGCTCCATCTTGAATACCGTTGGTCTTGGATCTGTCACTGGTCTTCAGTTCTGTGGAAGAAGAGCCCAGGCTCGCTGCTGCTTCTCTAATAAGCACAGGGAAAATGCTTAAGTCCTTGATACTGTCCTTTAATTCTTGAACTCAGCATACACTGCATTTTATTTTAAAAGATTTTGGAGGAAATGGGGCGAGAATTGGGTAAGGGCTAGCTGGGTAGTGTGTACATGCATGCCTCTACCATCTTGTACTTCATTAAGATGTATAACTGCAATGCACCAATAAAAGATAAAAGAAGATTGTTAGAAAGTGTCTGTGAACAAATCATCTTAAACAAAGGACATATATCTAGAATATACAGGGAACTCTCAAAACTAAAAAACATAATCCCATTAGAAATGAACAAAATCAGGGACTGATATTCTATTCCATGAAAAGATATTTGACTTCATTAGTCACTAGGGAAAGCAAATTACCCCAACACAATGTTGCCTGCACATACCTATTGGAATGGACAAAATAAAAATTAGTGATGATACCACATGCTGGCCAGGGATGTCAAGAGAGACCCATCACGCATACCCTGCTGGGAGAAGGTAGGCTGGTACATCTGTTCCGAAAATTAGTTTGGTGGTTCCTCTTGAAACTAAATAAGGACTTGCCATAAAATCTAGAGATGACACTCTTGGGCACTTATTCTAGAGAAAACAAAACCTTATTTTTATGCAGAAGCTTGGATGTGACTGTTCATAGAGGCTTTATTTGAAAAAGCCCCCAATTGAAAGCTACCAGTGTTCTTCAATGAATGCCAGTGAAACAGACTCGTACAGCCATGCCAGCCTTTACACCTATCAGTAGTTCATTCCCATTTGCTGCTGCAGATGGCAATGAAGTATTGATACGTGCAATCATTTGGATGAATCTTATCGGAATTATGCTGAGTGAAAAAAGCCAACCTCAACAGGGTAGATATTGCACTCTTGTTTTAATAAAGCATTTGTGGTATGATTGCAAATACTGAAATGAGTCACAAATATCAAGACATGACAGTGGCAGCAATGGAGGGCACATTGGCGGTTGCCGAGGCTGAGGAGGGGACAGAGCGGGCATGGCTGTGTGATAGGACATCCTAGAGCCACAGAACAGCTCAGGTGAGCACAGGTGAGATGGCAGTCTCTGAACAAGCTCTGGGGATGCACCGAAATTGATTTCCTGGTTCAGTATTGTCGTAGTTACTCAAGGTGCTGCACTGGGAACAGGAGAAGGGTACCTGGACCTCCCAGACTTGCTTATTATGGATCTTACTTTAGTTGCATGTGTATTCGAGGTATACAACGTGATGTTTTGGTGTTCACACATGGTACAGCAGTCAATTCCCTTATTTCTCACATCTAACGTGTGTGTGTGCGTGTGTGTGTGTGTGTGTGTGTAAATTCTCAGCAAATTTCCAGTAACACAGCACAGTGTTAGTAACTCTAGTCCTGCTGTGCCTCAGATCTCCACACTCGTTCACTCTATGTCACTCCAAATGTCCTTTGACTTCTGGATTCTGCTTCAAAATAGAAAGTTAAAAACAAAACATACTGGTGCAATGGAGACAGAAAAGGAAACAAACAGAGCAGTGGAAAGCACACTGGGCCGGGTCTACGGCGAGGGCTCAGGGCCTCGTTTGTCCTTGGCAGCGCCTTTCTCATCCATGAATTTTCACTGCCTGTTGATTTCATGGGGATTATAAGAAATGCTCAATTTCAAAAGGCTTTTCTGGGGATTCAATAAGATATTACATATAAAACACTTTTCATTGTATTTATAGCACAGTAGGTGCTCAATAAATGCCAGTTACTGCTCTGGATAATAATTAACCGACTATTTCAAAATGCCAGAAGAGAAGATTTTGAATGTGCCCCAAACAAAGGGGTCATAAATGTCTGAGACGATAGGTATGCCAATTACTGTCATCCGGTCATTAAACACTGTGTACATGTATTGAAAGATCACACTGCACCCTATAACTCCGTACAGCTCCTATGTGTCAATTATGGAATTTTACTCAGCCATAAAGAAAAACACAATTATGTCATTTACAGGGAAATGGATGGAGCTGGGGGAAATTATACTAAGCGAGATTAGTCAGTCACAAAAAGTAAGAAATTGTATGCTCTCCCTAATATGTGAAAGCTAGGGAGAAATTGGGTCATAGGAGAAACTCTAGTCAAAGAAGGAGATTCTAGACTTCCGGGAAGATGGCGACCGAGAAAAGCGGGGCTTAAGAGCCCCGCTAACAACAAATCTTCATTACCACAAAATCAGCGCCTTTCATAGCCAGAAAACACCATCACCAGTGAAACAAAAAATCACCAGGCTCCAGAGAGAAAGCGGACTGAGAACAGAGCCACAGAGGAGAAACACCGGCCTCGCGCCCGAGGATGCGGCAGACGCGGCAGCAGCGACATACTGCTGGTGGCACCGGCGAATTCATGGGACGGCTACAGCAAGCCGAGGTGAGCCACTGCGGAACAGCTAGGCGGGATTTCTCCGCGCAGAGAGCATCTAAAGCTCCCAGTGGCTGAGCTCAGCACATGCTGCAGGGATTCAGAGTAGAAATCAAAATCAAGAAGAAAAACGCCAGCCCCGCAGCCGAGGGCGTAGCAGCGGGGCCATATTGCTACCAGCGGCAGCAGCAGCGAATTCAGCGAGGCCAGTACAGCTACATCTGCGTACTCAAGAACAGTGAGTCAAACTGCGGGCCACAGAGGAGAAATCCCAGTACTGTACTCCCTGGGACTTGACCCAGTGGGGGAGGGGCGGTGGCAGAGATATTACACCATAGGAGAACGTGCAACCTGGCACCCCCCACAGTCTAAAGCAGCCTCTATCGACTCTCTGGGTCGGAGACTCTGTGATACAACCCAGTAAAGGAGTAGTGGGGTCTGAGATACTACTGACTCGAGATCCAGAGCACCTTAAGTGAAGTCATAGTGACCCAAGCGAAGAACCCAGAGAAGGCACAAACATCCGAAATCATGGGAAAGAGGAATAATACTGGAGCAATTAATGCCCACAACCCCACAACATCAGAACCCGATAAAACAGAAAATCAGAGATTTCTAGAAGATCAAATCAGGAAAATAACTGTAGAAATAATAGAGGTGCTTCGAAAAGAACTCAGAGAGAGCCAAAAAGAGATAAAGGATGCAATTAATGAAGTAAAGGCCTCAATTCAAAGCACAAACAACCGATTAGAACACATGGAGAACAGAATCTCGCTCTTAGAAGATGAGCAATCCAAAAATGAACGCATAGTTTCTAATCTAGAAAAAAATATCCGACAGCAGGAATCTGACATTGAAGAAATATGGGCCCATTTTAAGAGAGCTAACCTAAGAATAATTGGAATAGAGGAGGGAAAAGAAAGTGAAACCAAAGGGATCAACAATCTCTTCAAGGAAGTAATAGCAGAAAATTTTCCAAACATAGAGCAAGAGGTTGATACAAAGGTCCAGGAAACTTATCGAACTCCCTTTAGACAGGATCGGAGAAGAGGATCCCCACGCCACATAATTGTCAAAATGACCAATGTGGAAGCCAAGCAGAGAATCTTAAAGGCAACAAAAGTAAAGGGCCAAGTGACATTCAGAGGCAAACCAATTAGAATCACTCCAGACTTCCCAAACCAAGTCATGAGAGCCAGAAGGGCTTGGAGTAACATATTCCAAACTCTGAAAGAAAACAACTTCCAGCCAAAAATTTCCTACCCAGCAAAACTTTCTATCAAATTAGATGGAGAAATAAGAAGCTTCCATGACAAACAGAAACTGAAGGAATTTATGTCTTCAAAACCAGCACTCGAGAAAATACTCAAAGAGATTAACTACAAAGAAGAAATAGGTAACACACTCCAGAACTAGAGAAATGAGATTTTCCATCCAACAGACAACTAAGATTGGTTATCTGTGGAGATTCATTATTTATGTTAGTCTTTTACCTATCTCTAAAGGGTATTGTTTGCCTTTATTGTTGTTAATTTTTAGGATTTCTAGTTGGAATATTAATATACCTTCAGATATAGCAATTGGAAATATTTTATCCCATTCTATTAGTAACTGTTAACTCTGTTTACATTGTCTTTGGATATACAATATTTTTTTTTTATTTTTTAGGGAGTTTGTATACTCCTCTGTTGCCTGTGCCATTGAAATCATAACCAAGAAATCACTGCCAATTTCAATGTTGTGAGGTTTAATGACCCAGATTTTCTCCTAAAAGTTTATAGTCTTAAGATTTATATTTAGGTCTATTATCTATTTTGAGTTAATATTTGTATATGGGATTAGGTAAGGGTCCAATTTTATTCTTTTCCATGTAATTATTATTTTTAACAATATTTAGTTAAAAGATTAATATTTCCACCACCAAATGTTTGTGGAAACCTTGTCAAAAATAACTTGACAATATAGGGAAGAATTTAGTTCTAGGCTTTTATTTAACTCCAATGGTTTATATATCTGCCTTTAGAATAGTACTACACTGTTTCAATTATTGTAGCTTTATATGGTTTGAAATCAGAAAATATATATCTTCTAGCTTTGTTCTTTTTCAAGATCGTTTTGGGTACCTAGAGTCCATATTCCATATTAGGATAGATTTTTTTCTGAAAAATAAATATATAAATATATGATAGTTTCACCTAAAAAATAGAAAAAAATATTCTCTGGTAAGAAAGAAAGCAAAAAGAAATATTGAAATGTTATCTTTAAGTCATCAAAAGCTTGGTATCAGACAAATGAAACTGTTATGTGAGATTATCATTTTTAATTTTAGATAAATTGCCATAATACTAGATGTCAACTACTAAGCCAAGCATGGGAGGGAGGGATAGGGAGAGAATGGGGTGGGGATTGGGTGGGGGCTGACTGGGAAAAGTGTGCATGTATGTCTACAAAAGTATGTATCCTACTATGATGTATGAATACAGTGCACCAATAAAAAATAAAAATAAAAAATAAAAAAAATAAAAAATAAAAAAAAAGAAGGAGATTCTATAGATGTGCAAATAAGGTGACCTAACTGATGGGATGGGAAAGGGGAAGAAGGAAATTCTCTATTGCACATGATTTACGTTCACAAACATATCAATTGTCAATCACTAACTGAAACATGAGAAGGCGGGGAGCGGGGAAGGGAATGGGTGGGAATTGGGAAGGGGCTAATTGGGTGATGTGTGCATGTATGTCTCCACCATCTTTTATTCCATTAAGATGTATACATGTAATGCACCAATAAAAATAAAAAATATAAAATATTGGTTCTTCCATAATATGAGGTATAAGCATATCAATTAAACTCGTCCACAGGCATTGTAAAAGGCTGGTTGCCTTACAGAGGATCTGGTTGCATTCGGGTTTGATATGTGACTTATTTGTAGACTCTGGCTCATGTGTGATTTTGTTCCTAGGAGCTTTGGCAAGGGCACTTGTGTCCCTGTGTACCCTTGGGTATGGGAATGTATTTACTAGTTGGAATTTACCTTCTCAGTGGCTAGTCATGACAGTTTGCAACTTCCTGCCACTCATGTCTGTTATCTGCAGGACATCAATTTCATTAGAGATTCTTCAAGGTCACTACATGACCACCATAAGAGAATTGATCTGTTTACCTACAGTGAACCAGCAAATAACTTTCTGGAAAACTCTCAGGAGAGCGATATATTTTGGCAGCTTTACCATATAATTGACGTTGTCTTGATACCAGTGTTTGAAGAATCAGGTGGATCTCTTGGTGGTTTGGTTTTTACTACCTCTGGGTCATGAACTGATTTTTATTGCTATAACTACATACTGGAGGCTCAGGGTGCAGGCTTTGTAAGGCAAAGAGGTTTATTTGGCCCATGACTCTGGCAGCTGGATGATCAAGCAGCATGGCACTAGTGTCCTGGTGAGACCCCTGGAATAACAGAAAGGGAGCTGGCCACCTGCAGATGTGGAAGAGAGCTACAGGAAGCAAGACGGACGCAGGGCTCAGTCGTGCTCTTCTCACAATGGCTTGCTCTTGTGGGAACTGACTGGAGTCCTCTGAGAACAGCATCCAGTGCTTGGAGGGTGGCATCCTCACTGATCCACGCCGTCCACGAACCTACAGCCACACTGTGTACCATAAGTACCATGCTTCCAGCACTCACTTCTGCAGGGGATGCACTGGGACCATCCACACCCACTCCTGCAGGACATCCTAGAGCCACAGAAATGCTCAGGTGAGCACAGGTGAGATGGCAGTCTCTGAACAAGCTCTGGGGATGCACCGAAATTGATTCCTGATTCAGTATTGTCATAGTTACTCAAGGTGCTGCACTGGGAACAGGAGAAGGGTACCTGGACCTCAGACTTGCTTATTATGAATCTTATTTTAGTTGCATGTGTATTCGAGGTATACAAGGTGATGTATACAGAGCATCTGGCCAGGTGTGGAGCACATCAGCCTGCTATCAAGCAGCTCCGAAGACAGACACCCGCTGCCTGACTGTGCTTTCCTGCGTCTTTCAGAGCTATGAAGACATGACATATTTTGGTGGTTCTTGCTTCATATTTATGGGCTCTGCCTCTCTAGCTGCTCAGCAGAGAGAGGGTCAGGGGCTGCCATAACTTTTCCCTTGGCATTCAGTCTTCTTGTTTCCTTGACTTACCTGGGTGTAGCGGTAACATGGATCACACGGTCTCTCTTGGATTTGTCTTTGGAATTCTCAACCTATGGCCTCAGAATTCGACGCTTCTGTGTAATGACCTTCCATTCCGCGGGAGAGGAGGGGGAAGGAGCTCTGCCCGACTGCCTCATCCTCTCTGATCTGACCCAGGCACAGAGCTGGCTCATATTCCCAGTGTTGGCAGAGGAAGGCTAGACTAGGCCCAGGCACCTTTGAAGGCTGGATTGTTACAATGCCCCTCCCCACCCACAGATACCTGTAACTACCTAGAGCTGTCAAATGTTCTATTTCCAAACCCTTGGCAGGGTTTCCATCCCAGGATCTCCCTGAATCCAGCCTCCTCCCAGATACCATGAGGACATTTCCCAGTTGTAAAGGAAATTCATAGATTTTAATCAAAGCCAATTGATTTGCTCTTCTCAAAACCCCTCCATTTCTCTCCTTCCTTTTTAGATCTCCATGTTCATGTCATGACGATTTTTGCTCCATCCACCTCGCCCTGGCTCCCTCCTGCCACATTCTGCAGAGATGTGTGCACATTTCTGCTGTGGGTTGTGTGTTGGGTTGAATTTGCAGGATATTTACCCTAAGGAGACAGTCGAGCCCAATCCAGACAGGGAGCCCGACCCACTCATTATTCACATAATGTGAAAATAAATGAGCTTGTTAACACTGATGCTGTTAGCAAGCTAACTTAGTTTAAACCCATTTTTTGATGATTAAGTAACAATTGGATGCTGTATTATCAAGGGGTCCCACATTTTTGTGTGTGCTGGCTGGTTCTTAACTGGCTGACTTCTAAGGGTGAGATAGGAAAGCAGGGGGAAGTTTAGAGTTTGAAGTCTTGTCAAAGAGTGGCTTTTAAGCCATGTGTGTGGATGCATACATGTAATTCTGGTACTCAGGAGGTACTCTGAGACAGGAGGATTGCAAGTGTGAAGCCAGCCTCAGCAACATAGCAAGACCCTCATAACTTGGTAAGACCCTGGTCCTCTAAAAATAAATAAATAGGGATGGGGGTAGCTTGGAGATAGAATGCCTCTAGGTACTTCAGTCCCCCTTTCCCAGGGGTGGCTTTCAGCATTTTCTAGCTGAATTTACATGAACTAGGCTCTAAAGGATTACAGGGCCTCATGAGCTGATTCCCTTAGCATACATAATTTAAATAATCTTAATTAAGTATTCTAAGTGAGATTTTAGTCATTTTCCTTTCATTTAGCTTATTATATCAGAATGCATAGTGGAGAAGCATGTTTTTCCTCCTTTTCTTTAACCTAGTATTTTTTTTTTTGGTGGTATTGGGGTTTATGGAAACCCTTCTACCTCTGGGATACACTCCCAGACCTATCTTTTTATATTTTTACTTGGAAACAGGTCTCTTAAGCCAGAGAGGCTAGCTTCGAACCTGCGCGATCCTCCCATCTCCACCTCCCAAGCGTAGGGATTACAAGTGTGCACCACTATGCCTGGCAACCTAGTGTCTTTTATCCATCAGAAAACTTCTAAAGGTGTAGCTGAATTGGAGAATTCCTGGCTTAAATTGATGTTGGGCTTAGATCACTTATTTCTCTTCTCTGTCAACTAAAGAAACTGGGACATATACTGAGTCCACAACTGAGTCAACAAGAGTGATGCCTCAAAACAAAAACAAGTTTCTAAACTTAAATTAACAAAGAAAGATGTTTGTTCTAAGTACTTAGATAGCAAAAATCACAGAGTACATACAGTCCTTTTTCCTTTTGCTGTCTTTGCCGCACATGTGCTTTATAATACTCTACTCAATTCTATGGCATCTTTTTGGCATTTTTTTATTCATATGTTACAGATGGAGAAACCATGGCCTGGAATATTGAAGTAGCCTTCCGGAGACCACTGGTCATATTTAGAGTTTCTCCACAAGTAGTCCATGGGATACCTATGTCAGAATCACTTGGGTTCTGAAATAGACGAGGGGTCACTCTAAGTGCTACGGTTTGGATAAGTGTCCCCTAAAGACCTCTGAGCTGGAAATTTGTTCCTCTGCCTGTGACACCAGTGGGAGGCAACGGAGCCCCTAAGAGGTGGGGTTTAGTTGGAGGAAGTTAGGTCACTGAGTTGTATCCTTAAAGGGATATTGGGATGCCAGCACCTGCCTCCCTCTTTTTCTAAAAATTATTTTATGAATATATTGCAACTGTACATTATGGTGAGGTTCAGTGTGATAAAATCAACACCAGCTCTTAGAGTATCTCCCTCCACATGTCACCTGCTCCCTTCCTGTGGTGGGGACCCCCCCACATATTGCTTGAGTATTATTAGAACTGTTTCTTTATCCAATCCTCCTTCTTCCCCCAGCTACCTTTCTGTACTCAATAGGTCTCTCTTCACATTATTTAAATCCCCTGTGTTTTCTGTTTTCCACATATGAGAGGAAACATAAAATCCTTGACTTTCTGGGACTGGCTGATCTCACTTAGTATGATATTTTCCAGTTCTATCCATTTTTCTGCAAATGACATAATTTTGTTCTTCATTATGGCTGAGTATAATTTTATTGTGGGTATATATACACCACATTTTCTTTATTTAGTCATCTGTTGATGGACACCTGTTTAGTTTCATAATTTAGCTATTGCGAATTGTGCTGCATTCAGTATGAATTATGTAGGTATCATTACCATATTCTGATTTTAATTCTTTTGGAAAGATACTAAGGAGTGGTATGGCTGGTTCATATGGTCATTCTATTTCTAGTTTTTTGAGGAATTTCCATACTAATCTCTAGGGTGGTTGTACTAATTTACAATTCCACCAACAGTGTATAAAAGTTTCTACTTACCCACATTCTCACCAGTATTTGTTATTCTTTGTATTCTTGATGATTCAGACTGAAATTAGGTGAAATCTCCAGTGTAGCTTTGATTTGAATTTCCCTAATTGCTAATGATGTTGAACTTTTTTCATATTTTTTTGGCTATTTTTTCTTCTTTTGAGAAGTATCTATTCAGTTCAATTGCCCATTTTTTATTGAAATTTTTAGTGTTAAATTTTTTGAGTTCTTTTTATATGCTAGATATTAGTCCTCTATCTGAAGAGTAGCTGGAAAGATTTCCTCACATTCTGTAGATTGTCTTTAGCCTCTTGTCTTCTGCACTACCCAGAGGCTTTGTAACTTGACACCATCCATTTATTGATTCTCAGTTTTATTTGCTGAGCTTTGGGGGGGGGGGTTCTAGAGAAAGTCTGTACCAGTACCTACATGTGGGAGAGTTGGGTCTATGTTTTCTTTATCTAATTGCATAGTTTCTGACCTAATTTCTGGGTCTTTGACCCATTTTAGTTGACTTTTGTGCAGGGTAAGAGATAGGGGTCCAAATTCATTCTTCTACATATAGATATCCAGGTCCACAGCACCATGTATTGGAAAGGCTGCCTCTTCTCCAGCATCTGTTTCCAGTTCCTTTATTCCTTTCTTTTCACTTCCTGGCTCCACTGAGTGGCTTTCTCCACCATGTGCTTTCACCATGATGTGCTGCCTCACCACAGGCCCAGTGCAGCAAGGCCCAGCAACCATGAGCTGAAGACTCCACAACTGTGAGTCAAGATAAATATTTCCTCCCTTTTAAGTTGATTATCTCAGGTATCTTATTGCAGTAATGGAAAGCTGACCAACATACTTAGCTTCTTATGTTTGGTGTTGAGGACCTAGCCTTTCGTTTTTTTAAAACTGGCTTCCTAAGTTGTTCATATTAGCACTAAATTTAGATCACTTGTCTGTGGCAAAGCTACTCCTAGTCATGCATGAGCTCTGCTGTGGGCAAGGCCTGTACTATTTAGGTGGATTAGCTGGAAATGGAGAAACAATAGCTATTTTAAAAATATTTACCTTAGACTATTAGGATACTTTTTGTCTTTAATGGTTTACTTTTACATTCTTTGCTATTTATGTGCACCCTAAATTTTTTACTTAACTTTGACTCTAATGATAGGTCTTTCAAATATAAGGGCCCTTATTTCTTTACACTCATGTTTTCCTAAGGGGCCCTACTACCAACTATTAGTCTAAATCAAATCAAGAAAACAGAAGCCACTCTAGGTTTTCCAACAGAGGGAATTAAATATAGAGGATTGGATCCATTTTTGACAAAATGCCATAAAATTTAAATGGTACAATTGGGTGGTAGATTAGAAATAGCAGGAAAATTAATAGCCACTGGAAAACTTTGTCCATGTGTGAGGTGCTTGGTTTCAGCCTGTGAGTGCCTTCTTGTTTTATAGTTTTTGGGTGTTGTATATTTTCCAAATGCTTAGATTTTTAAAATCTATTTAGAATCTTACATCATCCTGAGGGAAGGAAGACAGATGCTTGAAGAAGTCATGCTCTATGCTTTCATTATATGTAAGAGAACAAAAACAGGCAAGACCGAGCTATGATGGTAGAAGTTGGGATAGCTGCTACCTATACGGAAAGGAAAGTTATTGGAGGGGGTTAGAGTTGGACTTGTGGGGTAAATGGGTATATTCAATTTGGAAACTGAGCAAGGTTGATTCAACATATGCAAGTAAGTAAATGTAATTTACATTTTGGGATATAAAAATGTTAATAGTTATTAAATATTGTTCCAAGGTTGTTGGTCTTGTTATACAAATTCTAAAATCTGATTTTTCTATTAATCTATTTCTGAGAAATGGATTTCTGGTTTTTTATAATTTCTTTTCTAATTTCTACATCTTTCGCTGCTGATATTTTTGTGCTATATTGTGCGCCTGAAGATTCCTTGTTGTGTTTTCCTTGTGAATCACTTCTCTGTAATCAATATGAAATTATTTCTTTGTCCCACTAAACAGTAATTGATTTGAAATCAGCATGCTTTATAACTGTGCTCCTGTGCCTTGGTTAGTACTTTCATTATGCACCTCATCTCCTCTCTATTTATTTATTTATTTATTTATTTATTTATTTATTTATTTTTTGCGGGTCTGGGGATGAAACCCAGGGGCATTCAACCTCCAAGCTATGCCCCCGCCCTATTTTTTATTCTTTATTTTGCAACAGGGTCTCACTAAGTTGCAGAGGGCCTCACTAGGTAGTTGAGGCTGTCCGCAAACTATGATCCTCCAGTCTCAGCCTCCTGAATACTGGGATTACAAGCATGAGCCACCACACCCAGCTCATCTCCTGCCTTATTAATGTTTCCTGTGTCATTTTGTTTTGGACGAATCTCTTGTAAACAACATTTTAACTATCACGATATGCCTCTTACTAAGGAATTTAACCTGTTGTTAAGATTACTAATATGTCTCCACTTATTTCAGTCACTATATTTTTAGGTCTTTTGTTTGTTTTTTGAAGGAAAACCATTAGTCAATGGAAATAAGATGCAAAATTTCCTAAATGATAAAAGGATAAAAAAGAGGATGATTTCCACCAATCAAGGAAGAACAGGGAAAGGTGAAAAACTACAAAGAATACAGAATTTTATATGAAAGCTCTGACTGCCTTCCTAGCCCTCAGCATGGCTCCTTTCTCCCCAGCCACCCCACAACTTTCTACGACACACTTAGAATTTCATTTATTGATGATTTTTTCCATTTACTAACATGAACTCAGAATCCCATTCTCCCATGTTGCATTAAAGGTAATGATCACGTCCACTTGGCTGCCTAAAACTGGAAGGCACTGTGCAGCTGAGGAATTGCAGTGCTTCTTTTTCTAGGAGGCAGCACCAGCCACAATTCCATCACAGGAGATTCCTACATTTATTTCACAATTTCCTGGGAGATTGGAGTAAGTTGTCTTGGTGATGGTCCTTTTTCTGACATTTGTAAATTTTCTGAACTCAGTCCCTTGTTTGTGGTTGTTTTATTCCAGTAGCTGGTGGCCCTTCATTGTCTGTTAATGTTTGAAATTGCACATCTGCCTTAATCCAAGGTGTACATTATCTGAGGACTGTGCCAGTGGTCCATTTCCTCAGAGGGACCCTCACCTGGCAGGGAGGATGCCCCCAGCACAGTCTTTCCCTGGGAGAAAGGCCTGAATTCACTTTCTGTTGGGAGTTGGAGGCCCCTGACTCCCTTTTCCCCTCCAGAGTCATAGCTTCTGCAGCTCATAAAAAGGAGAGAAAGCCAAAAAGACAAAGGGACACACATCTATGGTTCTTTACAAAAGATAATAAATTACTGTGAACTGCAGTCACCCTCCTGTTCTGTGGCTCACTATAACTCATTCCTCCCAGGGAAATGAATTTTGGTACCCACTGTCCAACCTTTCTATCTTCTGTATTCCCACTTTCTAGAGCATATTTTTTCTTTTCTTTCTTTTCTTTTCTCCTTTCTCTTTTCTTTCCTATTAGAGTGTGAACCCAGGAGCATTCTACTTCTGATTTATATATGCAGTCCTTTTTATTTTTTATTTTGAAACAGGGTCTAGTGAGACCCTGTTGCTGATAGCCTCACTAAGTTGCTGAGGCTAGTCATAAACCTGTGCTTTTCTTGTCCCAGCCTCCCAATTACTAGGATTACAGGCCTACACCACCATGCCAGGGCAGTTTCAACCAATAAATGAATTGTTGGCAAGCTGTATCAGTCAGGATCTAGACATAAACCAGGGAGAAACCAGACCAGGATTTCAAATTCCGGCAATTGGTTACGGTATTAGACAGACTGTGGTAACTGCAGAACCATGAGCTGAATGAGCTCCTGCAGGGCTGCCTGGCTAGGAGGAACCCATGGGAGGAGCTGTTCCCCCAAGGCCAGACCACTGAGGAGATGCTGCCCAAAGCACAAAGTAGGGTGACGATCCCTGGCTTCTCTCCTTCCACTTCTGGATCCTGCCCCAGAGCATCCACTGAAAGGGCAAAGGAGCCTGGGAAATGTCCTCTTTAATCCAGGGTGGAGTAGATAGGAGGGGTGAATAAGGGGCCGGCTTGCACAAATACTCCTTAAGATGCAAGGAGCCTGCTATCACCTCCACCGCAAGGAAGTAAGAGAATAGAGGGATTCTTGAGTGGCTGACAGAGGGATGCAGAGGCTGAGACAGACAACAGAAAGAGAAGCCTTGTACCAGAGCACAGCTCACCTCTGCTGGCCACTGGTGCTTCGAGTCTAGTTATTTGGGGCACTCATTTGTCTCCACATTGATATTATCCAGTCTTTGAGGACAGGAAGGGCTCTACTTCACTATTTTCTCCCAACCTCAGTTGTCAAAGTGCTGATCAATGGTCAGGTCTGTGTCCTCCATCTATCCCTGGCATATCCCTGGATCCCTCTCCTCACCCACCCTGCTACCTCCCAGTGCCGGCAGGCGATGAAGGCCACACATTTCCCCCTAAACTCCCTCTACAGTGAAAGATGAAAGAGGAACAAATCACAAACCATTATTATTATTATTATTATTATTATATAATTATATTAAATTATATAATGATATTACTTACTACATTAAAGTTTTTACAGGCATGCCACATCTGGGACAGTGGGACAGAATGTGTCAAGAACATGAAAGTGCTAAGCGTCCTGATGTGATCATCGCACACTGTAATGCATGGAGCAAATTAGCACATTGCACCCAACCTCTAAAAAAAATAACGAACTGCTGTGCGCTTTCTGGATTTAAACTACAAAGGAGACTGTGCTGCTTCTGCATGCTGGGAACTGTGCTGGATACCAGGGATTGAAGATAAAAGGAGAAGCCACTGAATTAAATATCTGTTGTCTTGCAACTTGGAATTAAATATCTGTTGTGTTGAAATTTAGTTGATAAAAAGGCCTAGGAGAGGCGTCCTCACTGCCTGGAGCCCCTGCCATGCCCTCAGGGACTGGGTATTTTGGACGTCTGTGTGTGCTGACTGCTAGACTAAGATTGTTACTGATGGTATTTCAGAATTGAGATAGCCAGGTTTCTAGCAGTAGTTAAACGTCGAGGCTTTCCTGGGCTCAAGCTCTGACTCAGTAGTGACCAAATATGGTGCTGGCAGCTGAGGAGTTAAACCAGATCCTCCAGAGAAGTTAAAATTTTATGTCAGACTCCTTCATGGTGTCCTGCTAGGGGTGTACGGAGGCTCTGCCGTATGGAGAGCCAATTGATGGTGCACCTCTGGCACTTTCAAAAGCATAAGTATCTTAAAATTCCTTTACGGAAGAAGCCAGCTGAGTACCACGATTGGACACTTCCAGTGGCCTACGCACAAGTCTTGGAAGTGGATCGGAACTCTTGAGACATCATTGACCCAGGCCGACTGCCGAGCACAGCTGCTGAGCAGGCTCTTGTCCACCACGGGTGCTCCTGATGGGAACCGATTTCAGAAATTGGATTAGGAGGGCCCTCGTCAGATTTAGTCTGTGCCTTGAGCCATGATTCTTTAGGCAAAGCACAGTGTGGCCTTCCACTTAAGCCCTGCACTGTCCTCGTACGATTTGACGGATCGTTTAGTATTTATCAGCCTCTGAAGCTCCAAGCCCAGAAGTGACACTTCCCTGGAAGCAACGTCTTTAAAGGCTTATGGGAGTGCCAGATAGGATGGTGGGTGATTTATGAGGTGGCTGGGCTGGTTGGTGCTTCTTTGACTGTGGTGCAGATCTTGCTTAGTGCCCTGGGCGATGATAAATGATGCTCTGCACAAGCCTGACCTCAGAGAAGATCTCTCTCCATTTGGGCTGTGCAATTCCCTCAGTGTGGAAAGAATGTCTTAATATTCTTTTTCTTTGAGGGGGAGTCACAGATTCTTTGAGAATTTGGTAAAAAGCTACAAATTCTTTCGCTAGGGAAATGTATTTGCTCACAGTGTTGCACACGGTCTCTCATAAAACTACAGGTCCATGGGTCCAGATCAATGATTGCTAGAATAGAATACACACAGCTGAAGGGTGCTGGAGAAACTGGTGGACATGCTGTGCCTTGGGCACGTGTTGCTTAATGCAGTGGATGCCCTGATTCTGCTTTTGGGGTTACTCATCCCACATTCAGTGGATGGTTGGCAAGACTCTACATGAGCGCAGCAAGCTTGTTTGTGCACAGGCAAAGGTCTTTTCTCTCCTGGCCTGGTTTTCCTTGGGGATGGCTTACTTAGACAAGTCTAGCAGTTTTTCACTTCATTGCAAACATTTCCATGTGGTATGTACCCTTCACTGCCTAGAAACTGGGTGTTGTCAATTCTGCCAACAACCGTAATCTCTCCAAACCTGATATTTTCATTCTCCATTTTCCATGATAGCTTTGGATACAGTTGCTGGCTCCTTCCTTGAAACTCTCCTCACTCTTGGCTTGTGGGAAAGGGCTTCCTACTGCTCTCTCCTCTCACTCTGCTGCTCACTCCGTTTCTGTCTACATCATAAACATCGGGCGTGTTCTGGAGCGCCACCTGAGATCTCACTCACCTCGAGGTGCATTTATTCTTCACATGCACTCACCCAGCTCCACTGCTTTTAAATTCCCCTGGATGCTGGTGTCTCCGACCCTGACCAGCATGGATAGCTTGGGCCCATGCATTCAACCAATTACTTGAAATAGCTATTTGGGTGAATAAGCACCTTAAAGCATAAATGCACAGATGCAGTGCATGATTGCAACAATGTGCCATTTTCTTTTTATCTGAGATGATGGAGGCTGGAAAGGAAGCAGTTTGGAGTTCAAGCAGAGAGGTGACCAGTTACCAACTGGCCATTTGCTGTGCACCCTGAAGTTTTCAGCTTTCACCTTAACTTGACTATTGAATCCATTGGAAAATCCAGGCTGTTCCATCTCCAATATGGCTTGCCACTTTCGCTCTATGTTTCAGGTACTCTAGATCACACCACTTCCACTTCTCACCTGGCATGGAGCTACAGCTGCATGGCTGGTCTCCCTGCATCCCCTTCCACTCCCTGGTCTTTCTTCCACTAGCAGCTACAGTGACCTTCCCTCCCTCCCTCCCTCCCTCCCTTCCTATTTTTTTTTTTTTTTGTACTGGGGATCAAGCCCAGGGGCATTCTACCTACAATCTCTATTGTCAGCCCTTTTTATATTTTCTTACTTTGAAATAGGGTCTTGCTAAGTTGCTGAAGGTCTTACCAAATTACTGAGTCTGGCCTTAAACCTGAGATCCTCCAACTTCAGCTTCCCAAGTCCTGGGATTACAGGCATGCTCCACCGTACCTGGCTGATCATAGTGACTTAATAAGCACAATCAGATCCTATTTGCATCAGTTACCTTCTTAAGCCAGTTAAGGGCTTCTCATTGTTAGAATGAATAAAAAAAATGCTCACCATGGCCACTGTGACTCTCCACCAGTTTCCTCTTTTCTTCTCTCAAGGCCTGTTCTATGTTGCACCTAGGTCACTGGCTTTCTTTCTATTTTCTAAGTATGTGAAGCTTATATTCTTTAAAATAATTTTATTGGTGCATTTTAATTATACATCATACTGAGGTATATAGTGATAGGAATATACATACATGCAACTCCTAGAGCACTTCCCTCTGGGTCCCTCCCCTGCCCCTCCCCTTTCCTGTGCATGTATTTGAGATTGGCTTTGTTAATTTAACATTTGCACATTCCTTCAACTGTGTTCTTCTTTATGTTGCTCCCCATTTCCTCCCCTGAAACCCCTCCACTTTCCCATTGGAGTCTCTGATTCTCTATTTGAGGTCACCCTTGTTTCTCATTTTCTCTTTAGCTCCTACATATGAGAGAAGATATGTAACTGTTCACTATCTACAACTAAACAACTATTCACTTTTTGAGACCGGCTAATCTCACTTAGCATAATCTCAAGTTCCATCCATTTGCCTGCAAATGACACCATTTTGTTCTTTATGGATGAGTAAAATTCCTTTGTGTATATAGTCTCTAGACTTAGAGGAGAACTTTAGAAAAAGTAACACAAGTTAATCAATTTTCACTAATATGCTGCCTCATCCCTCCAATCAAATTACAAATTCCTTGAGAGCGAGGATCCAGTTTAATGTTGTCTAGCTTTCACATTCTTCCCTCTGCTTCCGATCTCCTCCCTCTGTATGTGACTAGGAGGGTAAGTTCACTCACTCATTTAACACATTGTTTATCGAGCACCTGCATGTCAGGATCTGAGTTAAGTACTGGGAGTTCTAGAGCTAATTAGGGATAGATTTTGTTTCTCCCTACTTTAGAAATATGGCCACCGAAGGATGAGGATGGGGTAAGGAGAAACTGGAGTTATAAATGAGAGATGTGTCAACACAAATTTTCAGCTTGGATAGAACTTTATCATTTTGATGAATTTTGAAAACTATCACAAGTTAATTTCATTGCTTTGGATTAGTAATTGACAAGATAGTTCTTTAGCTGCACGCAAGAGTAAATATAATTTCCCAAAGTGTTAAATACACTCCTAGGCTATAGCTGGGAGAATCTCACTTAATGGAAAATAATGATATTCCTAACTAGAATAGACATCAAACAAAGTAAACCCTTGCTTATCTTCCTTTCTCCTGATAGACATCTGCTCAGAGTTTTGTCTGAAACGTAGGAGAGCAGCGAATCAAAGCACGTTGAAGGAAAAAGTATTACTCTTTTAGCTAGACTCCTTTTTCAGATTTTAACACAACCACAAAATACTAGGTTATGTCTGTAGAGATGTTATACGTAGGATTGGAGACTATACCTCACATCTTTGCTAAATGCCTTTGTCTTAAATTTAAAGTGAGTCTTGCTAGGTTATAACCAATGCCTTCTTACTAATTTAAGTGAAATTAGCTAGCAGGTGTAAATAATGCACAGAAGCTTAGCTCCCGAGTTTAATAAGCTTAAGCATTTCTTGTAAATTTTGTTACTAATTATAAAAAATCAGAGCAACATAGTTTATCTTAGATGCAACTAGGATATTCTATTCTTGTTAAAAATTTTAAGAGGGCTATGGGAATGAGTACCATAGTTTTAAAATATATAAATATAGTTTTTCCTTTACTGTGCAAATAAGAATAGAATCAGGAAAGAAGAAACAGCCAAGAAGATTTTTTACTGCTGTGATGACTGCAATAAAGACAGTGGAGGAAGCCTCCTTGGCTCCCATTTAGTTTATTTTTGTAAAATACATATAACAAAAATTACCATCTTAACCATTTTTAGGTACACAATTTGGTTGTAGTAAATCATGTTTGTGATGTTACATAACCATCACCACCAACTATCTCTATATACATGTTCATCTTGCAAAATGAACTTCTGTACCCCTTAAGCAAGGATTCCCCAGTCACTCTTCTCCCAGTGCCTGAAAACCAGCCTTCTGCTTTCTGTCTCTATGATTTTGACTATTCCTAAATGTCTAAGAATATTCATGCAGTTGCTACTGGGTAAGGTGTCCTGAATATGTTTGTTAGACCTAATTGGTGTATGTGTTCTTAAAGACCTCCACTTTCTTACTTAATTTATGTCTAGTTGTCTTATCTATTATTGATATAAGTATATTGAAGTCTACAAACAATTATTGTAGAAATATTTCTCCCTTCAATTATGTCAGTCTTTGTTTTATATATTTTGATGGCCCAATTATAAGGTACTTAAATATTTGCAGTATTTTATATTTTTATTGTATTGAACCTATTATTGGTATATGTCTTTTCTTTGTCTCTTCTAACAATTTTTAAAAATTTAAAGTCTATTTTCCTGACATTAGCATAGTTGCCAGTTCTTTTTTGATTACTATTTTCATGGAAGGTCTTTTTTCTATTCCTTTATTTTCAATTGTCTTGTGTCTTTGAATCTAAAATGAGTCTCTTGTATGCAGCATATAATTAGATCATATGTTTTTATCCATTTTCCTAATCCTTGTCTATTGATTATAGAGTTTAATACACTGCAATTGTTGATATGGAAGGACATAACTATTATTTTGCTCTTTTCTTTTATATATCCTACAGCCTTTTCTGTTCTCATTTTCTTTCTTTTTTTTTTTTTTTTTGTGTGTGTATGGTACTGAGGGTGGAACCCAGAGGCTTTCTACCTCCGAGCTATACTCCCAGACCTATTTTATACTTTATTTGGAAACAGGGTCTCACTAAGTTGCTGAGAGCCTCACTAAGTAGCTGAGGCTGGCTTCGAACCTGAGATCATCCTGTCTCAGCCTCCCAAGTGCAGGGATTACAAGCGTGCACCACCACGCCCGGCTTCTGTTCTCATTTTCTGAATTACTGTATTTTGTATTTAGTTGAATTTTTTTGTAGTGAACTATTGAAATAATTTATCATTACTTTTGTGTATATTTCATACTACTTTATCTGTGGTTACTATGGAGATTATACTTAACGTCATAATGTTGTAACACTCTAATTTGAATTTGTAGTAGTTGAACTTCAATAACAAAGAAATGTTTTGTTCTTTCATAGCTTTATCCTTATTCCTTTCAATTGTTAATGCAATGAAATTATATTCTTAGATATTATGTGCCTCAAAACATAAACTAATTTTTAAGTGCATTACTGTCATAAGTTATGTAGAAAACAAAATGTAGAGTAACTAGCCAAAGTTACAATAATACTAGATTTTAGGTTAAAAATAATTTTTTAAAAAATGTAGTCTCTTAAATCATGTAGACATTGCCAAACTATGAAACCAACCAAGATGTCCATAAATAGATGATTGGATTACAAAACTATAGGATATGTACACAATGGAATTTTACTCAGCCATAAAGAAAAATACAGTTATATCATTTACAGGGAAATGGATGGAACTGGAGAACATTATGCTAAGTGAGATTAGTCAGTCACAAAAAATAAAAATAAGAAATCAGATGCTCTCCTTAATATGCAGAAGCTAGGGTGAAAATGGGTCATAGGAGGAACTTTAGATGAAGAAGGAGATACTATAGATGAGCAAATAAGGCGACTTAACTGAGGGGAGGGGAGGTGGGAAGAGGGAAATTCTCTAATGCACATGATGTACTTTAACAAACATATCAGTATCAATCACCAAGCCAAACATGAGAAGAAGGGGGAAGGGAATGGGGTTTGGGAAAGTGCTAATTGGGTGATGTGTACATGTATGTCTCCACCATCTTGTATACTCTTAAGATGTATGACTACAATGTCCCAATAAAAAATGAAAAAAAATCATGTTTAAAACAAAAAATGGAATTACAAACTGTTGTTAACAATAGCAACACCAGCTCTTATGATTCCTCACATGTTTACTTGAATTGAGATCTTTATATGACCTTGAGTTCCTGTTTTATGTCCTTTCCTCTTACCTCTCAGGGCTCTCTTGATTATTTCTTATAGAGCAAGTCTAGTGATTGTGAATCCCCTCAATCTTTGTTTATCTGGAAATGTCTTAGTTTCCCCTTCATGTTTATTTTCTTGTTTAATTTATTTTTAAAATAGTCTTTTATTGGTGCATTATAGTTTCACTTCATAATGTAAATCTTGTTGACAGTGACATACATGCACACAGCACTTGGTAGCACCCCTGCCCCACCTCCCCATCTTCTCCCTTCCCAATACAGAGTACTGAGATTGACATTGGTATTTTCACATATGTACACCTGGTCGACAGTTGTGTTTGCTTTTAGCACTTTGAATGCATTAGCCCACTACTTGTCCTGTCCTCCAAAGGTTCTGATGAAAAATCTACTGATAACCCATGTATGTGACAAGTTGCTTCTTTCCTGTCGCTTTAGGATTCTCTCTTCATCTGTCAAAAGTTTGGTTATAATGTGTCTTGATGTGAGTCTCTTTGAGTTCATCTATGTTAAAGTTGGTGAGCTTTTTGGATATTTATATTCATACTTTCATCAAATCTTGGAAGTTTCCTGCCATTATTTCTTCAAACATTCTCACTTCTCCCCCTTTGCTCTCTCTTTTCCATCTGGTAGTTTCTCAGTGTGTATGTTAGCTCCTTAGATTGTGTCCCATATGTTTGTCAGCTCTGTTCACTTTTCTTCAACTTTTTATTTCTGTTTCTCACACTTAATAATTTCAGTAGTTTTATTTTCAAGTTCACTGATCTTTTCTTCTTCTTGCTTAAATATACCCTTATGTGTCTAATTGGTTTTCAAATGTTACATATTGTAATTTTCAGCCCTGGAATTTTCTTTTTTGCTTTCTTTTTAAAAATTTTTATTGGTGCATTGTAGTTACACATCTTAATGGGATAAAAGATGGTGAAGACGTACATGCACACCTCACCCAATTATCCCTTACCCAATCCCCATCCTATTCCCTCCCCATCCCTTCTTCCCATGCTTGACTTAGTGATTGACTTTGATATGTTTATATAAGTACATGATGGTTTAATATTTTTATATTGATAGTTCCACTCTGCTCATACATTTTTTTTTACTTTCTCCAAACCTTCTTTTAGTCTTTCAAGTATCTTTAAGGCAGTCATTTTAAAGTCTTTATTTGGAAGCCCTTCTCTCAGGGACTTTTCAGAAACAGTTTGTGTTGATTTATGTTTTATATGCCACACTTCCCCATTTCTTTGTATACTTGGTGTTTTCTTTCGTGGAAAACTGGACATTTGAACTTAATAACTTGAGGTAACTTTGGAAAGCAGGTTATCTTTCTTCCTCAGAGTTTTCTAGTTCTTGTTATTGCTTTTTGATGAGCACAGGCTGTCTCCGTGCTCAAGGAACAGCTTGAGCTATAAACTTAAGATTTTCTTCAGTATTTTATGAATTCATACAGGTATCTAGTCATGCAAAGTCACTTTCTGATTTTCTTTCTGTATCTAATTCCTTTTAAATATCCTAGTCTTTAGGGTTTGTCTCTCAAAAGGAGAAATAGAAAAGTAAAAGGAGAAAGAAAAAGGCTGTGGTTGTTTAAATCCCCTGGAAATCACTTCAGCCCGAGGGTGAGAGGAAGGCATGAAAGCCATGGCTGCCAGGCTGCTTTGCACCCCTGTGATCAGAAGCAGTAGGCATGATCAGAGCACAGGTCTCTGCTCTTTGGGGACAGGTACCTGGCTCCCGTGTGTTGTGTGCACACTGCTCCAGGAACACATGCTTTTCATTTAAGCCTGCAGTCAAAACTGTATTGAATTAGATAATGAAGGCTTTGATTTCAGGACAAAATAGCTACCTGCTATAGGACTGGGAGTGGGGGATGCATAGCTGCCACTTGTGCTAAGAGCTAAAATGGACCAAAATTAAGTGAAAGTTGCTATGAAAGTTTCCCCTGAAGTTGTAGGCCCTCAGTGGACTCCAGAGAGGTATAAGATAGATAAATCAGATTCTGCCAGTCCTACTGTAGTCTCAGTGGGGAGAGGGTTCCTGGTGCTTTCTACTTCTCTGTCTTCCCAGGATCCTCCTGGGGCCTGTGGATAGACTTTGCTTGGGAACCATGGACTGTGGAGCTCATGCACTGTGGAAGACACTATGCTTTGCACTGGTACAAAGGAATAAAGAAACAGGGCTTCTGGCAGCATATGTGTGCATCAAAATATATTGGAGTTTTGAAATATTCTCTTTGGAGGAGTGTTAAATTTCCAAACATGTGGACAAAGAATGTTTTTATCTTTTAAGCACTCCAGGGATTTTTTTAAGAAGCAATTTAAGCTAAATCAGTTTTTACTAGCTTCCTTTTTGACCAAAAATGGCATTAGTTTACCTTAAAAATGGACTCATGGTGACTTCTTGGTGACTTGTGAATATCAAATTTGACCACCATGCTCAAGGTCACAACACCTTAAAAGATGCTCAGAATGAAAGATGCTGAAACGGCTTGATTGTTGGTTTGGCAATAAAGTTTAAAAACTGGCATGTAAGATTGTGGCATTCAAGGGACATGTACAGAGCCGTTTTGAGAGTTTGTTCTAAGTTCAAGTCTCAGGTATCCTCCCCTACAATTATATTGCCCTATAGGTTAAGCAGGTATTTGTAACAAATATTTAAGTCTGTCATGAAAACTGGGTTAAGTTAGGTAATTAAAGCTTTGATTTGAGGACAGGATAGATGAGTTCATAACCATTTCTGTGGGGCTATATTTCCCTCATTAAGTCCATTTATATCTCTTCATTCTTAAATTATTTTCAGTAAAGTCTTTAAGTCGAAACAAAATGAAAAGTTCTAATTTCTGGTCCTGTGAGTTATACCTTTTTAATTGTTATTTGCATGAAATGCAACAAAGTATGAACTACACATCTCAAAGGTAATGTTAATACTCTACTTAATTAAATTCAACTTAAACATTCATTATTGGGACCCTTCTGAGGCCCACAAGATCATGACCCATGTTTCAGGGTTTACTGCTTCTGATCATGGGTAATGACTTATTCCTCATGAGGTACTAGATAATGTTCTGATTATTTCCTGTTACTATTAGGGTTAATTGTAAATTTTAGTTCTTTGTATATATATTATATACGTGTGTGTGTGTGTGTGTGTGTGTGTGTGTGTATTTGAGGAGAGAGAGAGAGAGAGAGAGAGAGAGAGAGAGAGAGAGAGAGAGAGAGAGAGAGAGAGAGAGAGAGAGAAGAGAATGAGTATTTTTTGTGGTATTAGATATTAAACTCAGGGGCATTCTACCTCTGAGCTACACCACCAGCCCTATTTTTTTATATTTTGGAACAGAGTATCACTAAGTTGTGGAGGGCCTCACTAAGTAGCTGGCTGCAAACCTGTGATTCTTCTTTCTCAGCCTCCCAAGTACTGGGATTACAAGTTCTTTGTATATTTTAACCACTGTAGGAATAGGTTACTGTTGGGAGCCATTAAGGCCTTTCCCTAGATTGGTGTCTCTGACTCAGCTGACTGTCCTTTGCCCAGAATCAACAAGGTTTGGGGTTATGGAAAGTTCAAAGAGGTCTGAGAGAGGATCAGGTGGTGATGACATGAGGGTACTGATAGGCCTATCTGTAATGTGTGTGTTTTGTATTGGTCTTTATTGTATTCTGGTGGTGGTAGCACGAGAATGTTGATTGACCTGTAGCTGTGTATAAATACCTCTGGAAAAACAAACCCGTCATCGGCATCGGCATAATAAAGATGAGATTGACCCAGAAGTTGCGTTGGCCAGGAGTGCCCGCGCGATAGAGAATACTGACCCAGGCATAGTTGTTGACCCGTAGGAAAGATTGACCCACGAACAGGGGTCGACCAGTAGAGATAGTAGGCTGGTGGTTTCCCCATGTTAGAATTTAAAATTCTTCATCCTCACACCTCACTTCAGAACCTGTACTCTTGCCGGCTGGCTCCGGCAGGCTACCGTTATTATTATTTTGTGTGTACCCAAAATATTCAAAGAAATGCCTCTCCTAACCTGAAAACTATAAGATGATTCAAATATCATAATAGGCCCTTCCATATTTCTTCTTGTTACAAAAATATAAAATGAAAATGAACAAGAATTTTAAAACAAAGTGATAAGCATCCTTACCAACACTTTCTGGTATTGTTTGAAACTACTTTTCCATCCCTATCTACTGAGCTCAGGGAACACTACTTCTATTTTTTCTAACGTATTTTGATTCCAGTATCTCAGTAGATCATCTAAATTTGGAGAATGTTCAACCTTTAAGTTGGAGTGGATCAGCTTTCCTTCAACACTGGTCTTCCAGCTCAGTAAATCTGCATAAAGAATATCAGTAATGAACGCATTATAGGGAGTACTTGGAGACCTATTGTCAATTTGAAGCTTTCCATAGCTGGATGCCACCACTTGGCCCGCTCTCAAGTCTTAATGTGGCACATTCCCTGTCCAGCATCATGAGTGAGTACTGTTATTACTAGCACCCGGCCTCAACAGTGACTAAGGGTGTCACGTTAAATGGAAAGGGCAGGCCATTGTTCCCAGCAGCAATCTCCCTCCTGCCTCGCCATCTGTCTTTCCCACCCATCTCCTCTCACTCTGAGCCTGAAAAGCCTCTCCTCTGGATGAGAGTCAGCTCTCCACAGTTCCCACAGTCGATTACCTGCCCAGCCAGCCTTCTGCATGGCGGGGAACATCAGGAGTCACTGGTCAGGAGGAGAGGGCACTCAGCAGGGTATTGATGAGCTACTCCTAACTCCTCACAAGGGGATTGGCTCCCCATGTCAGTTTCTAGGTTTCCACAAAACCTCTTGCTCGTGGAGATTTTCCTGCCCACACTGTTGAGGGTCTTATGTGATGTGATTAGAAAGCTTTAAAATTGGTGATAACTTAAGATAACAATGTCAGGAGATTGCAAGCAATAGACAAGAGGGTCTATGTAAGTTTTTCCTGATTGTCTTGTTATGGTGCCTATCTCACTTGTAACAGGACATCTTCAGCAGCACCCTAAAATCAAATGTGTTACTATTTCTTTAGAACAATATATAAATATTTATGAACAGTGAGAGATCAGCCTACATTATAAAAAGCTTCATTTTAGTTCTGGCCAGAGTGCTGCCAAAAAGAAACAACTGGTGTTGTTTTGTTGTTAATGGTACAAGGGATTGGACCTAGGGACCTATTATCTCTGAGATACACTCTCAGCCCTTTTTATTTGGAAACAGAAGATGCAGAAAGTCTTGCTAAATTGCTGAGGCTAACCTAGAAACTGTGATCCTGTCTCAGTCTCTCAAATACTGGCATTACAGCCTATGTTTACTGGAGTTCTCAGTGGAGTCCCTCGGGAAGCTGTGGCAAGTCAGGGTCACCTGTCTGTGCTTCTTTTTTCTCAGGGATATTGGCTCTATAAGTCCTCGATGCCTTGTTAGTCCCAACTCCAAATTTCTGTTTTCTTAGACTCATGAGAGCCAAGAAAGCTCAGTTAACTTCTCTGACTCTTGATACACTCCTCCTGCCTGACTTTTTATGATAATAAAAACAGTGCCCAGAGTGTTGGGCTTGTATTAATAATATTAACCTTCTTGTCCTGGTTGCATTCACAGTTCCCTGAAGCCTTCCAACCAAAGGTCTTGGTATTTTGCCAATTATTTCCAGTGTGTGTGTGTGTGTGTGTGTGTGTGTGTGTGTGTGTGTGTGTGTTTTCAGAAAGAACATTACTTTATGTGAAACTGGTCATCAGAGCTCATAGCTACTCATAGAATCCACAAGTGAATGTTTAATTTAAACGTACAAGTGACTGGCATTTCTCAATTCTAACTGAGCTAATCTAGAATGAAAAAAAAGTCTCATCAAGCCTGGCTTCATGAGATGCTCTGAGAAAAGAAACTAGTTCCTTTGTTACTATTAGAATGAAGACAGGAATTTAATGTGTGGACTTGGTTATGTAGGTGCTGAAAGAGCAACAAATTGAAAGAGAGAACAGGAGAGTAGCCCAGAGTTTAGCCGAAGCAGGAAGTTACTAATGGGAGAATAGAAGTAGAGCGTGTTCGCAGAAGCACAGAAGAGCTGTCTGGTGTGAGCTGGAGCTATGTAGGGATGCAGTATTGTCAGTGGCGATGCGGTGCGAGGTGGGCAGCATGAGAGGAAGCGCCCTGGGTTTCTTATTGTCGCGTCAGGTCTACTGTTGTCAGTGCCTCTTAGATGAGCGTTATTAGCACATTGCCAAGTAATTCTGGAAATGCTCCCTATCCATTGCATCACCCTCTTGTAGGCCAATGAAACTGATAGAAAGATACCCATGCATGCAACAGCTTAGAACTCAGCGTCACATGATGGAAAGGGTGCAGAAATGTGCAAAGGTAACTATGGGCAGCAGGTGAATCCATGGCTTCCTGTACCCTCAGAGCTCACCAGATAGGTGCAGAACAATAAGTAATGCCCTTCCCATGGAAATAGAATTCTACCAGGTCAGCGAGGACTGGCTTTACAAGGAGAACTTTGTGTGCTTTTGGGCTCCCCTTGTCTTTTCCAGATGAAGCAGGGAGGTTCTGTTTTACCAGTAGCAAACCTTAGGAGACATAGATTTCAGTCAGATCTGAGTTCTATTTCTGCCCTCTCTGGGATCTGAGTGTTTTGCTTTATTTTTACATTAAAGTTTCACAAGTAGTACTTTTGAAGTACTGCTGAATACTAATATTCATTTTGAAGATTTCTAATGCAAACCAGCAAAGGAAAAGCTCAAAGAGTGTTTCTGACAAAGGAATTAATTTAGCTTTATTCAGTAGAATCTTTTCAAATTTATATAGATGTAGAACTTTTTTTTGCATTGGAGATTGAACCCAGGGGTTTTCTATGTCCAAGCTACACTGAGAACTCTATTTTTATTATATTTTATTTTGAAACAGGGTCTTAGTTGTTGAGACTGGACTTAAACCTGCAATCTTCTTGTCTCATCCTCCCAAGTACTAGGATTACAGGTGTGCACCACCATGCCTGACTCAGAACATTTTTTTTTTCAGAAAAAAATCTATCCTAATGTGGAATATAGACTCTAGATACCCAAAATGATCTCGAAAAAGAACAAAGCTAGAAGATGTATATTTTCTGATTTCAAACCATATAAAGCTACAATAATTGAAACAGTGTAGTACTGTTATAAAGGCAGATATATAAACCATTGAGGTAAATAAAAGCCTAGAGATAAATTCTTCAATATATTGTCAAGTTATTTTTGACAAGGTTTCCACGAACATTTGGTGGTGGAAATATTAATCTTTTAACTAAATATTGTTGAAAAATAATAATTACATGAAAAAGAATAAAATTGGACCCTTACCTAATCCCACATACAAGTATTAACTCAAAATAGACAAAAGACCTAAATATAAATCTTAAGACTATAAACTTTTAGAAGAAAATCTGGGTCATTAAACCTCACAACATTGAAATTGGCAGTGATTTCTTGGATATGATTTCAATGGCACAGGCAACAGAAGAATATACAAACTCCCTAAAAAAATAAAAAAATATTGTATATCCAAAGACAATGTAAACAGAGTTAACAGTTAATAATAGAATGGGATAAAATATTTCCAAATGCTATATCTGAAGGTATATTAATATTCCAGCTAGAAATCCTAGAAATTAACAACAATAAAGGCAAACAATACCATTTAGAG
Organism: Muscardinus avellanarius; assembly: GCF_963383645.1. Lineage (NCBI taxonomy): Eukaryota > Metazoa > Chordata > Mammalia > Rodentia > Gliridae > Muscardinus > Muscardinus avellanarius. The sequence continues at coordinate 110,463,286 of NC_137795.1, forward strand.
ATAGGTAGAAGATTAACATAAATAATGAATCTCCACAGATAACCAATCTTAGTTGTCTGTTGGATGGAAAATCTTTTCTCTGGTTCTGGTGTGTGTTACCTAATTCTTCTTTGTAGTTAATCTCTTTGAGTATTTTCTCTAGTGCTGGTTGTGAAGACATAAATTCCTTCAGTTTCTGTTTGTCGTGGAAGCTTCTTATTTCTCCATCTAATTTGATAGAAAGTTTTGCTGGGTAGGAAATTTTTGGCTGGAAGTTGTTTTCTTTCAGAGTTTGGAATATGTTACTCCAAGCCCTTCTGGCTCTCATGACTTGGTTTGGGAAGTCTGGAGTGATTCTAATTGGTTTGCCTCTGAATGTCACTTGGCCCTTTACTTTTGTTGCCTTTAAGATTCTCTGCTTGGCTTCCACATTGGTCATTTTGACAATTATGTGGCGTGGGGATCCTCTTCTCCGATCCTGTCTAAAGGGAGTTCTATAAGTTTCCTGGACCTGCGTATCGACCTCTTGCTCTATGTCTGGAAAATTTTCTGCTATTACTTCCTTGAAGAGATTGTTGATCCCTTTGGTTTCACTTTCATTTCTCTCCTCTATTCCAATTATTCTTAGGTTAGCTCTCTTAAAATGGGCCCATATTTCTTCAATATCAGATTCCTGCTGTTGGATATTTTTTTCTAGATTAGAAACTATGCGTTCATTTTTGGAATGATCATCTTCTAAGAGCGAGATTCTGTTCTCCATGTGGTCTAATCGGTTGTTTGTGCTTTGAATTGAGGCCTTTACTTCATTAATTGCATCCTTTATCTCTTTTTGACTCTCTCTGAGTTCTTTTCGAAGCACCTCTATTATTTCTACAGTTATTTTCCTGATTTGATCTTCTAGAAATCTCTGATTTTCTGTTTTATCGGGTTCTGATGTTGTGGGGTTGTGAGCATTCATTGCTCCAGTATTATTCCTCTTTCCCATGATTTCGGAAGTTTGTGCCTTCTCTGGGTTCTTCCCTTGGGTCACTATGACTTCACTTAAGGTGTTCTGGATCTCGAGTCAGTGGTATCTCAGACCCCACTACTCCTTTACTGGGTTGTATCACAGAGTCTCTGACCCAGAGAGTCGATAGAGGCTGCTTTAGACTGTGGGGGGTGCCAGGTTGGGCGTTCTCCTATGGTGTGATATCTCTGCCACCACCCCTCTCCCACTGGGTCAAGTCCCAGGGAGTACAGTACTGGGATTTCTCCTATGTGGCCCGCAATTTGACTCACTGTTCTTGAGTACCCAGATGTAGCTGTACTGAATTCGGTGAATTCGGTGCTGCTGCCGCTGGTGGCAATATGGCGCCGCTGCTACGCCCTCGGCTATGGGGCTGGCGTTTTTTTTCTTGGTTTTGATTTCCACTCTGAATCCCTGCAGTGTGTGCTGAGCTCAGCCACTGGGAGCTTTAGATGCCCTCTGCGCCGAGAAATCCCGCCTAGCTGTTCCGCAGCGGCTCCCCTCGGCTTGCTGTGGCCGTTCCGTGAATTCGCCGCTGCCACCAGCAGTATGGCGCTGCTGCCGCGTCCTCGGGCGTGAGGCCACGTCCTCAGGCATGAGGATCTCCTCTGTGGCTCTGTTCTCAGTCCGCTTTCTCTCTGGAGCCTGGTGATTTTTTTTGTTTCTCTGGTGATGTTGTTTTCTGGCTTTGAAAGGCGCTGATTTTGTGGTAATGGAGATTTGTTGTTAGCGGGGCTCTTAAGCCCCGCTTTTCTCAGTCGCCATCTTCCCGGAAGTCTCTAGGGGCCGCAATTTGACTCACTGTTGTTGAGTTCACTGATGGAGCTGTAGTGGACTCGGTGAATTCACTGCTGCTGCCGCCGGTGGCAATATGGCGCTGCTGGCACGCCCTCGGCCGTGAGGCTGGCATATTTTTTCTCTGGTTTTGCGCTCCGCTCTGAGTCCCTGTAGGGTGTGCTGAGCCCAGCCACTGGGAGCTTTAGATGTTCCCTTCGCTGAAAAATCTGCCGAATCTCGCCTGGCTGTTTCTCAGTGGCTCGCCTCGGCTTGCTGTCTGCCGCTCCTCTCTGGAGCCTGGTGGGCTGTTGAGTGTGTTGGTCTGGTGCCGTCTGGTGAACTCGCTGCTGCTTCCAGCAGTAAGGCGCTTCTGCTGTGTCCTCAGCTGTGAGGCCGGCGTATCTCCTCTGTGGCTCTGAGCTCCTTTCTGATTTCCCCTCCTCTCTGGGGCCTGGTGCTGCAAGGAAAGATGGCGCCCGCCACTCCGCGCCATGGCTCCGGCCGTAGAACTGCGATCTGGTTTCTTTCTGGTGTCTTGTTTTTCCAGCCCTCTTTTTCTCTGTCCCTTGTAATTACATTTTTTGTTTCTCTGCTGATGTTGTTTGTTTTCTGACTATGAAAGGCGTTGATTTTGTAGTAATAGAGGTTGATTGTTAGCAGGGCTCGTAAGCCCTGCTTTTCTCCGTCGCCATCTTCCCAGAAGTCATAGTCATACATCTTAATGAGGAATTGGGGGATGGCTAAATGAGTGATGTGTACAGAACATGTTTTTATCAGGGCATATTATTAGTTGTATTTGGACTAGTTTTTGCAGTAGCAATGTGTTACTTAACGTCCCTTAAATCCTAAAACTTATTCAGTTTCTTCCATATTTAGGTCTATAGATCAATCTAATCACATGTACCACCACTTTTACACATAAATCTCAGTTGGAGAAAGGATTGTTTGCCAATATATTAGGCTCAAGGATCTTTTCCCACATCTTTGTCCATATCACAAATATTCTAGGAATCTCTCTTCTCTATTGCTACCTTTTTATTTAAGTTGATTTTTTGAACAGATACATTAAAATATAAAATTGTGCGTTTCAATGGAGGACCATGTTATGCCTTGATAGTTGTGCACAGTATAAGGTTTAAACCAGGTTAAATATATCTCCTCAAACATTTATTATCATTTATGGTGAAAACGTTCAAAATGCTTTTTTCTAGTACTTTTTTTACTGCCTAAATTTTAATGTGTAAATAAAGCCCTTATAACTTAAGAAGGCTTTTCTAATTTCTTTCATTCTTTTACTGATCGTAATGGTTAGTGCTGATGAGCATTTGGCATGCACCGTGAACTCTACACGTGGCCCTCCTCCGGCACGGCTTCTCTCAGCTCCTGGCGTTCTGCGATGGTGCACGTCTGGCTGACTCTTCAGGCCTCAGCTTCCTGGTCTGCACCATGAGTGTGCACATTCTTCCTTGAGCCTGATGACCTGGAGAGGAACAAGGGTGTGATGAAAACATCCTGAGTGTCCAGCCTGCCTCTCCAGCACCAGATGCACCTCATCTCTTGGAAATCATCCTTCTATTCAGAGTCCTATGAGGTTTTTGGTCAGGCTGGTTTTGGAATTTGGTTATTTATAGTCTTTTAAGATTCATTGCTTTACAAATGTCTTTCTCTAATTAAGTTGTGAATTGAGAGTTTAAATTGAATATAGATAGATGTCTCTCTTAAAAAAATGCATGTTGCTTTTCTCTAGGGAGTTGGGACAATGACAACTGCTGAAATCTACATCTCACCATAGTATAAAAGATTACAAAAAATAGCCCACAAAACTGCATGAACCCTAGGTTCTGCCACAGCCTCTGAGGCGGGCCAGGGCAGGCTTATAACAACCAAAATTTCACACAGAAGAGAAGGGTGTGAGCAGCAGTTCTAAAATTATTCCAGAGTAAGGCTATCCTAATTGTGCAATGTTGAAATAGTGCTGATGACCCAGAAGAGACTTAAACAAATGTGGCTTGAGGTGACAGCCTTCAACAGGTGTGGCTTCTATCTGGGCACAGTGATGGGCACCTGTAATCCCATTGCTTGGCAAGCTGATACAGGAGGATCACAGGTTCATAGCAGCCTTAGCAACCTCGTTGAGACTCTGTTTAAAAATAAAATAAAACAAAATAAAAAGGGATGAGGGTATATCTCAGAGGTAGAATATCCCTGGGTTCAATTCCCAGTATCACAAAACAACCCCCAAAACAAAATAACAAGTAGGAAGTCCCTTGATTCAATTCCCAGTACCCCCCTCCCAATAGCATCTGAGAGAAAAGAAAAAAAAAACAAAGTATAAGAAAGACACATTTTTGGTGTTGGAGTGGTAAAAACAATCTGAAAAGTGAAAGAAAAAAATCAGATATTTTGAGACAAAGAATAATATAGCAATTGAGGGGCAGCTGGGCATGGTGATGCATGCCTGTAATCTTCATACTTGGGAGGCTGAGACAGGAGGACCACATGTTCACAGCCAGCCTCAGCAACTTAGTGAGATCCTTCAGAACTTAGTAAGACCTTGTTTGATAAAGAGAGAGAGGGGGAGGGAGGGAGGGAGGGAGGGAGGGAGAGAGAGAGAGAGAGAGATGTGAGCATACTTCTGTTGACAAACTTCTCCCCATAAGATAACAGTGAAGAGAAATGAACTGTTAAATGTGATCCCAAATGATTAAAGCATACTCAGACAGACATTTGCAATATCAAAAACCACCATTGAGTCAGAAACCCAAAAATTCAAAATAAAAATTGACAGAAGCAGCAGAAAGAAACAAAGAGTGTTGAATTGATCCAAGAAATGGAAAAAGAAAGAAGACAAAATTATCTCAGAGCAAAGAGGACTCAAATGAAAGGCGATCCAGGGAAATGATTTACAGAGCAAAGAAGAAGTAAAGAAGGGCACAGGGAAGTGGCTGAATAGAAGATAAACAAACGAGAGATAACGTGTACAAAACTGAAGTTACTGATGCAGAAAACCAAACAACAAATCAGAATTGGTGTTTAAACTCTCATCCAAGAAGCTTCCTAGAGATAAGGTAAGACCCAAGTTTACATAATGAAATAGTGTAGTGTGAACCAAGGGAAATAAAGAGGAATGACCAACCTCAAGGTATACCCTATTCAAACTGTTAGACTTAAGAGATGAAGACAACCATATCCAGGCTTTCAGGCAAATCAGCACTAAGTAGCACATGAATAATCATAATTAGAAGCCTCAAAAATGACGTAAAAAGCAGAGCAGAAATTGAGTAAAATTTGTACAAAAAGAAATAATGTGTGAAAAAGGACCTTTATTTTTCTTTAAACCATCTGTTAAGTACTAAGGTTACAGCAGTTTTAGACATATAACATTGGGAGAACTGTGCATCTCCCATCTTTTCTGGGGGAATAAATACAGGATTCATTTAAAGTACAGATGAGCCAGGCATAGTGGCACACGCTTGTAATCCCAGCATTTGGGAGGCAGAGACTGGAGGATTGTGTTTCGTAGACAGCCTCAGCTACTTAGCCAGGCTCTTTACAGCTCCGCGAGACCCTATTTCAAAAAATCAAGAATAAAATAGGGCTGGGGATGTAGCTTGGAGGTTGTCCCCAGTACTGGAAAAAAAAAAAACACCACACCAAAAACAGATGAGCAGGGCATAGTGACACATATCCATGATCCTTCACATGGCATAAAGAATGGAAAATGGAGATGGAATTCTATTCTTCATGACTCCCTTTGACTTGCATGGAATTTATGCTTCTGGGCCCTGCAGGTTCAAATTCTGCATATCTGGAGTCCCAGGTTTCCAGAAGTGAAGTTTCAGCGGTGGCTTCTGGCCAGCCACTGAGGGCTCGAGTGCTGTGGGTGCAGCCAGGAGAGAAAGGGGCTGTGGCACTTGCAGGGGAACCTGACTATTCTACCTGAGAAGGGGGCCTGCTGCCTCATGACAGGCAGGGGAAGCATCTATTTGGGGCACAGAGTTCCAGGGGCATCTCTTGTTATTCCCATGCTTAGTTTCTATAGTCAGTGGGGAGCTCAGCAACCTTGGCCTGCGATGAGCTTGGTAATGAAGGGCTCAGCCGCCTCCAGAGGAGGTTCTGGGCCCTTCCCCTATAAAGTTACCCAGACTGACAGGCATGCTATGGGAGGGAGAAAGCAGTTTGGACTGGTGCTGGTGAATGTGAATTACAGCTTCTCCATTGACAGCAGCAGTGAGAAATAGACTTTGTCTATTAACATTTCTTATATAAAGAAATAAGGCTAAAGAAGATCTTGGAGGAGTTCTCCTCCTAGCAATGGAGGTGAGGCAGGAGCTTAGCCATGTCCTTGAAGATGACTCTTGGCTAGAAACCTAGGGACAAGATAGGAGGATAAAGTTTTCTTCACAGGACCCCTTCTGAGGAGAACAGAGCATGGCCGCTTCTGGCAGCTCTGACCACAAGATAGGGCAGCTGAGGCCAGCAAGAGGGTGTCATTGAGTTCCAGCCATGTGGATCCCAAATGGTGCCATCCAGTTCCAACCATGTGGAGCCCAAGATGGCGCTACCCAGCCCAAACCATGTATAGCTCAAGAAGATGCTGATCAGTTTCCACCATGCTGATCCCAAGACAGTGCTGCCAGAGTCCAACCATGTGGAGCCCAAGATGGCACTACCCAGGTGGAGGCTAATCCAGGATATCCGAGGAAGCGAAAATTAAACCTGATCTGAACCCCCACTTTGGTATCCCTGCCTGTTATTGATCCAGTAACAACAGGGTGACATAATCTGTATGATGATACCATTTGGGGCTCAGACGCAGAGCTCTGCTCTCCAAGCCTTCACTGGTGAATAAAGAAACCTATCCCACTCCAGCCTCTGTCTCTTGTTCTCCAAGGACCAAGGCTCCTGCAACAGAAAAGCTTCAGTGAAAACTGGTGTGTTGCCATGTCTTTAAAGATCATCTATCCGTAGCTGGCTGCTGGTGGCTTTAGCTGCACCTGCTCCCATCAGTTCCATTCTTCACTGGTGAAGGAAAGATCCCTACCCTCAACCACTCAAGACACTGGACACATGGCAACTGGCACTGGGCTGATAGAATCATAGCAGCTCATTAGTGGCATACACTCACCTACTAGGAAAGAGATATAATATAGCATTCAGGGCCATGTGAGGATGGCATTCAGAAATAGCCATATCATCCCAAGAGGAGGCTTGGTGGTAATAAGAGGGCACAAGGGTCCCTGGTCCCTGTTGGGAGCATGTGGTTGGCTCGTCTGTTTCATGGACTGGCAGAAAATGGAGATAGTTAGGTTGACGGCCAGTTGGACAAAGATGGTCCAACTGATCGGAGAATGATCCAGGCAGGGAGTTGGGCTGATGTACAATAGAGATGGGCATAGCTGTATTTCAAGAAAACTTTATTTACAAGAACAATTGTGGGCAGACATGAGCCTGTCATTGATCCCTTAAAAACAGTTTCTTATGTTTGTAAAAAACTAATTTTCCAAACATCCAAGTTATCAGCTTGTGAGGTATCAAGGTGCTATTTTCTTATTTCACAGACAAAGAAACTGAGATGCAGTAACTTTCCTGAGGAAAATCTGATGACAAGCAGCCATTGGTCAGAACTCAGACTCCCTGGCTGGGCTGTACCACACCTGCCTGTCACTCAACTTCATGCTCAGGTTCTATCTCATGGGCCAATTGGAGGAGCTCTTTGTACCAGGCAGGTTTTTTTTTTTTTTATATCAATGTCTGTGTTTACTTTTCCTCATTTCTCTCATGTGGCTTACAGGACTTAAATCTAGTATATCAGTATGATTACAGAATAAATTGTTTAGCGAGGATGGTTAGATTTCAATGACTTATTTATCTCTTTTATGCAGAATATTAAAATGCCAAGCAAATGCTGTAGCTGGCAAATAGATAATGATCCTTAAAAGCTAGATATTCTTTTTGTTTTTTGTAGTACTGGGGATGGAACCCAGGGGCATTCTACCTCCAAGCTACACCCCCAGCTTTATTTTCTATTCTTTATTTTGAAACAAGGTCTCACTAAGTAGCTGAGGCTGACTGTGAACCCACCATCCTCCTGTCTTAGCTTCTTAAGTACTGGGATTACAAGTGTGCACCACCAAGCCGGCTCCCAAACCATGTTTTAACATGCAAATGGCTGCCACTCAAGGGAAGGTTCTTTACCTGTTCAGTCCCTAAATGACTCATTGCTGCTGATAATTACCAGAGAATTCTGCTACTCTCTCCTTTCTGAGTTTTGATTTTCCCTAAACCTCTGGGTGAGTACCTTTGAGAACCTTTGTGACATTTTCTTTCTTCTTTTTACATGAGACTGGGTTTGAACTAATGGACATTCTACCTTCAAGCTATGCCCCCAACCATATTTAATTTTTGTGTGCTGAGGGCCTTGCTATATTGCTGAGGCTGTCTTTGAACTTGTGATCCTCCTGTCTTTGCCTCTCAAGTTCTGGGATTACAAGTGTGTGCCACCATGCCTGGTGTAACATTTCTTGTTCTCTCTTCTTGCTTCTCAGGTTGTTAATTGGCCACTCAACTGTATAAGAACTCTTATCATAATTTCCTCATGCATTTTGACTTTGAAAACAAGGTAAGATCTCAGGCAAGACTATAAAATGAGTGAACAGCTTGTATAGACTTTTCCAAATCCTGAGCCCTTGTCAGAGTTCCCACTTTAGAGATCTTACTCTGCCTCCATCTGCCCAGTGTCTTCCTGTGGAGTCAATAGCTCTGCCCTCTATGAAAGAAAGACGATAATGGGATCCCATGAGGATGCAATTTCATTTGCATCTTCAAGAGCATTTTTGTTGTGCCTCCCAGGAGCATTTGTATATTGAAAGTTCATACAGCAGAAAGGCAATAACTAATCCTATATGCACTTGTTCAACAAACGTTTTTGTGCTAGGTGCCAAAGATGTATGTGAGATAAAAGTAGACACTAGTTTGAAATAAAATTAGATGTAATTTTCTGTCTATGGGAAGAGATAGACAAAGAAAGGCAATATCAAAGCCGGGCATGGTAGTGCACGCTTGTAATCCCCGTACTTGGGAGGCTGAGACAGGAGGACCACTCAGGTTTGAAGCCAGCCTCAGCTACTGAGTGAGATTCTCAGACCCTATGTCCAAATAAAATATAAAACAGGTCTGGGAGTATAACCCAGAGGTAGGAAGCCCCTGGGTTCTACCCCCAGTATCACAATAAAAATAAAAGAAAGGACAATATCTACTAAGGGTAAAGCCTATGGACATAGGGGGACAATAGAATGTTGTGGTGGGAACAGAGAATGGGCTCTAGAGCCAGGCATGGGAGAGTCATCAGAGATTCCTCAGAGTAAAAATGGTATCTCAGTAGGGTTGGGGAGGAAAAAGCAAGGACAGATGTATTAGGAAAGTTGGCTCATATGGTTGGTATAGATGGTATGATTGAGGGGACACTGAAGGCAGTTTGTGCAGGTGGAAGCCCAGATTGTCAAGGGCTTTGTGTACCTGACCCATTGCTTCTGGAGGGTGGATGAATAGATGCATGGATGGACTCACACTGCTAAGAACAGAGGTTGCCACAGTGCATCCCACAGAGCAGCATGTGTGTGAGAGAGAATAGGCTGAGGTGAAATATGAGACACGATGGCCAAGCATTGCTAAAGACCTGTCTGTACAAGAAAACATCTCAACAGTTAACAAGCTCCTGTGTGGAAGACGTGGGGAGCAAGGTGTGCTGGGCTCTGTTTGCCCCTGCAGACCCACTCTCCCCTATTCTCCACCCTGCTCTGCATCCAGTGAGCTCTTTAGACTCTACAGGAAGGTCCTTGCTCTAGTTTCTGCTTGGTTCTTGGTTTAGCCAATGGGACTAATTAGAAGAGGGAAATAACAGAGGGTGTTCAAAGCACTTATCCCTCGGAGCTCCCTGCTGCAGGTGGCTCCTGGCTGACCGTGTGCCTTGACCGACAGTCAGAGCTGCGCCAGTGCCCTCCCCACATGGCCTTCTGTCTGCCTTCCTGACTGCTGGCTACACCCACTGCAGGTGCACACCACACCCACTGACGCACCACCTTGCGCACTGCAGGCACATCACCCTCGCCTTAGGCCACTCATTTTGAGATGCCCAGTTTGATTTTTTTGTTTTCTGCAGGGACCTTGACTAATCCAACATTATCCACCTTCGTCCACCAGAGAGTCGTGTTCCCACGAATCTTCTTGCATGGCTACCATCTAGTAGGTGTTGAGAGGGGCACAGACAGGAGCAACCCAAACTCCCGGGATGCTGACCTTGAACATCTGCTTCTTGCACACAGTGTAGCCATTGGTTAACCTTTTGTTTCCATAGCTAAGGAATTCCTAACCTTACATGCACATGCTAATAAGAGTTAATACTTATAAGTATCCATGCTTCTTGGACACTGTCAGACAGTCTGTTGGGTGTGGGTCTCCTTAATCCTGCCTCTTGGAATTCCTTGAGTTAGGAAGCATGAAGCTAAAGAAATTTCTTCTGGAATTCACAGACATTTTATTTCATATTATTGTATGTCTATCCTTCCTCCTTCCCTTTTCTTCTTCCTTCTCCTCTCCCTCTTCCTCCTTTTCCTATTTCTCTTCCTACTCCTTTTCTTCTTTTTTCTTTAGCCCAGGGGCATTCTACCTCTAAGCTATACCTCAGCTCTTTCTGTTTTATTTTTATTTTTATTATTTTGAAACAGGCTCTTGCTCAGTTTTTGAGGATCTTGCTAAGTTACAGAGGCTGACCTCGAACCTGTGATCCTACTGTCTCAGCCTTCCAAGTACTGTGATTATAGGCATGCGGCAACATGCATGACTAAGATTTCTTGCTTACTTAAAGATCAATATTATCTTGTCTGAGAATGTTTTCCTGGTCACATTGGGGAGGAATTATAAATCTTTTTAGATCTCGTGACTTTTGGCAGTGTTACTACCATCAGCTTTAGTTAAGAAGTCTACTGAGGTCTGTAAACAGAAAGCTAAAGTTCCATTTATAAGGAGATACAATACCTAAAATTTACAGTGAGTTACAATGCCTACTCTATCCTTACAGGAATGCTGGTAAAAAGGGATTGAACATCAAGGTCTTAATAAATTAATTTGAAATTTTATGGCTTTCTCTCTGCAGATAAAGTAGATCTATTTATGTCTCCCTAAAAGCCCTAGTTTGAACCTAATCTCCAATCTAACATTATTAAGAAAGGGGGCTTAGAAGGTTCTAGGCCATGAGTGTAGGGCCCTCATTAGTGGGTGCAGTGCCCTTATAAAAGGGTAGAAGGGAGGTAGTCACTCTGTCAGCTGGTGCCTTGATCTTGGACTTGAGAACCCAGAACTGTGAGCAATACCCTTATATTGCTTATAAATTGTCCCATCTAAGGTATATTTTGTTATAGCTGCCCCAGAGGACTAAAACACTGGGAAATCACTTTTTTGTAAAATTTTTATAAACTCTTGGAATTGTGGGTGTAAGAAACTATTAGTTATCTTTGCTAAGTTTTCATGTGGAATTCCCAAAGAAACAATCTGTGCTGATGCCGCTATTGCCACTGCTGCTCTCAAAGGCTGTGGATCAGTGTTTAATGTGCCGTAATCTTTGAATTCATAGATGGCTTGGATGGGAAGCAGTGGTGGGCCAGTTGGACAGAAAAAGCCCTGAGTGTCTATGGCAAATTAGAGGTTTTTATGATGGTCAGCCTGTGGAGCTCTGCCATCTCGTCCCAAACCTTCCTACATTCCAGCAAAGACCAGTGAGCCACTGCATGTTCTTGAACAGGGTAGAGACATGTGTAAGGAACTTAGATTATGTACTTTGGTGATTCCTAATACTCCACAGAATAACTGGCAAGGGCCTATTGGCTGTCTTCAGAAGCAATCTGTCTTAGCTGGGCTGCGTTCTTTAAGCCTGCAGTCCCAACGTTTTTAATCGCACTGAGTTATCTCCCATAAAAGGCCACTGTAATCTTAAAGACATTATCTAGACACTGTGTTTGTCTGCTGCTGGTTAGGCAAATGGCAAAGCAAAGTGCCTGTGCGGGGAAATGAACACTCTCATTTGTCACCAGACGGCAGAGAGGAAATGCTCCTCCCCTTCCTTGCTGATTGAGTAATGACTCTGAAGGAGAAAAGTGATGGGCAGAATGTTCCTCCTAGAAGTAAAAGCTGATAAAAGGAATTGACTACCCGGATCACTTCCATTTCAGTGAGCGTTTTTGTCTGCTCAAATTAAACGAGCTTGTCAAAATAAATGAGAAGTCATGGTCACTGCGGATGGTGATGGTGGAAGCCAGGTGCTCCATCGGGACATCGGTCTGGAGGTAGGGCTTTGGTTTCTCACTCTGTGCTCCAGGAGGCAAGTGTCTGGCTTTGCTTGCTTCTTATTTTTGTTTAGCATGCACCTGTCTCCTCTTGTCTAATCACTGGAAGCCAGCGTCAATCTCTTCTCTCGGAAGTCAGGGTATCCTTCTCTGAATATATGTCATTTGTGGTCTGTGCTATGCAGTTTGGTGCTCAGTCTTCCTTCTGTTATTATCCCACATAGTTCCATGCAGGTTGACCTTACCAGTTAAACAGACTGAGCTTTCTGCTGTCTTTGATCACATATTACATA